>NC_083228.1:54042532-54082532 GCF_032191835.1 Heteronotia binoei | reverse complement strand
TTCTCTCAAGATCTCAGTGGGCCTTCACCTCTCAAAACTATAGATATTGCTTCTGTTATTTTGTTGTGTTTGTTAACACTTTGATGGACTCCCCCCCCCCTTGCCTTTTTTTTCTTCAAGATTGGGGCTTCCCTCTGGTTTATAGAAAAATCCTCCATGTCTGTCCCTGGCTCCACTGTTTATCCAATTTCTATCTGTAGCACTTGGTTCAGAATTAGATATATTATTCATACTTTCACCTAGGATGGGAAGTAGTGATTTTTATAGTACCAGACTCGGCAGACTTATTGCCTAATTGTTAATCTTCTTTCCCTCTTTTTCTTCATCCATTTCTATTCTCCCCCCTCCCCTCTTCCATCAGCACTAAAAGAATAGCATGAACTCAAGAGGGGTGAAGGGTCCCTAGTCTGTGAAATCATATCAACTCATATTAGGTATGTTTTTCAAGTGCAGCATTCCAAATTTACACCTCATGGTATAACTAACAGCATATACTACTTCTCACAGCCTATGAAGCTGTTTTGCAGACAATGAAATAACATGACATGGGAACTTATGCTGGATCACTGGAAATAAATTAACAGAGAATTAATTTTATGGCCCAAACTACACACATGCAAAGAAATTCACAGGAAAAGATGCAACCTGCCATCTGCACTTGAATGTCTTGGCACAGAGGATTCATTATGAGGCAGTTAAGGGACTTCCCAGTTGTTCCTAGGTGCCTTGTGCAGACATATGTTGCTTTCCACCCTTAACTTAGGATTCCCTCCATTTTATCGTTTTCTATACATCATAACACAATATGTTTGCTCAATAGAGAAAGCTCACATTCTTTTTTCATCATCTTCTATGACATTAGAGATATTGATGGGACCTACACTTTGTGTAAAAGTGATCCCATTGCCTTATTTTTATTGGCACTGGCTGCATTGCGGAGGAATTACAGGAGAAACTCAGTGACTTCCATCTCAGAAACAGGATTGTTCATAAATCAGAAAATATAACACCAACAGCCTTTCAGAGGGCTCCCAGTTCCTCCTTCTCCAAATATCCTGCTGTCTTTTCCTTCTCCTGGAGCCATAAATTCAGCACTTTGCATGTCCTTCTGCTTTCTGCTCCTTGGATCAGCTGACTCTCCCAGAACTCATTGTGACCCTTTCCAAGCTGCCCACTTCCATCAAAGATCCTATCTGAGCAGTCTCCATACAGATAGGCTGCCATATTTGCCCATCCAATTTGCTGACCAGTCAGACTATGTTCCTCCACATTGTCTCTTTTACCTCTTGCACATTCTAAGGCCTGCTACCTGTGTAGATTCCACAGTCTATATACAGAAGCCAGACGTCAGTACTGGGTCCACCAGGAGCAACATATACATTCCAGAGCCAAACAACATTTGGAATATTTTTTATCAGAGAAAAAATGCCCTCCTCAATCCTCTTAACAACCCCTTCTTGCAGCAAGTCTACAGAGAAGAGATGGCACCAAATTAGTCCCATGCTGGCTCTATTCCATGCTTTCCTAAGATGGCTTTCAGTCATGTGATACCCTCCTGTGAAGTCAGGCTGGTAAGGGTAACCATTAGGGATGGGCATGAACCAGCTCACAAACTAAAGTTCGTGATGAATTTTGGCTGGTTTGTGCTTTGCAAAGCCAAGTTGTTGGCAGGTCACCTGTCATGAACTTGCCATGAACTTCCCAGCTGTTCGTGGAATTTTTTGCTGGTTCATGAGCAGAGACATTTCCAGACAGACTGTCTCAATTCAATCAAAATGTTTACATAACATCAACATGACAACTTGGAGGGCATGTAGAGAAGGATATGGGGGAGGTCCCCTACAACTTTGATGTCTCTAGCTTGCACAGGACCCATTCTGTACACTCCTGATCCTCAGTCATTTTGACAAGTGCAGGTTCAGGGGGTTCAAAAGTATATAAAATGGATCCTGTGCAAGCTAGAGACAAACTCCTCTATATGCCTTCCAAGTTTGGTATCTCTAGATTGCACAAGGTCTGTTCTATTCACTCCTGAACCTCCTGAACTGGCACCTGTCAAAATGACTGCAGCAGTCATTTTGACATGCACAGGTTCCAGAGGTTCGGGAGTGTATAGAACAGATCCTGTGCAAGTTAGAGAAACCAACTGTGACGGACTCAGGCCCTTAGCCTGAGTAGCTGAGAAACAGGCTTGCAGCGATTGACTGGAACATTGCCCGAGCAATGGAAAAGTATCCTTTTGAGGTTTGCTCAGCAGAAATCAGTTCAGGATTTTTAGTCTTAGCCAGAGGGTCTTTGAGAGAAGTCTTCAGTATACCAGTCTGAAGTGAAGACAGTGGGCTTAGGCCGGGCAGTTGTAAAACCAATTGGACGAGGGGCTGAGAGTGGCAAGAGTGGATGAGCTCCTTGTGGGAGACAGAGCTGAGTGGACTCTGTTTGAAAGAGGGTATTTTCAAGCGGTTTGAAACTCTCTGTGGGAGATTTTGCCAGTGCATCAGGCAATATCCAAGTACAAACAAAATCACACAAATACACACTGAGGGGAGAACTGGATTCTGGTGGTCAGCAGGGTTGCCCAAGACTCAGACCAGAGGACTAGCTGTGAGGCTGAGACGCATTGGAATTGAGGGGTGCGAGTCCTGGAAGATAGCTGGTGTGAAAGGGTCTGTGAAGGAGAATACTGACACCAGTCAGGAGTTCTCTATGTGTGTGTGGAAGAGTGATTGAAGTTTGTTATTTATATGATTTGGCACGGCCTAAGTTAGGGTAAAACATTTGAAGAAACAGCATTCTGAGTGTCCAGAAGGCACAGACAGCCTGTGTGAAGTACAGTCTAGTGGGACTCTGAAACCTGCCTGGTTTATCATTTTTTTTAAGATCTTCTGCCAAAATAGTGTTATAGTTACCTCAGCCTGAAAAATCTCTACTCTCTGTAATTATTTTAGTCTTCCAACCAGCTGCCAACTGATTTACCCTTTTAATATTGAAGAGTTATAATCAATATTATTTCATCCCCCCTCCTTGCCTTTGTTGCCTAATAAATATTTTGTGGGTTTTGCCTTTAAAACCATCTGGTGCCAATTAGTAAGAGTTCTGACAGGATTTCTGGGAGTGTTACTGAGGGATTGAGGCAAGGTGATCGGGGAGAAATTTTAAAGTGGTCGCCTCCCGAGTGAAGCCTCTGACCGGGTTCCTCACACCAACCTCACAGGGGATCTCCAGCTGACTCTCCCAAAGAAGGAGAGGGGACAGGTGATCATTTCCCCAGAAAGCACTTTCCTGGGGGTACCTCCTTTAGGTGGCCATAACTTGGAACTCATAAATCCAATCCTCACCAAATTTGGAGGGCAGGTAGAATAAAATCAGTTGGAGATTCCTGTGAGTTTGGTGTCTCTAGTATGCTGGGGGGCATCCTACTACTTCATGGACCTCACAAACCAAACCACAAGGTAGTTCACAAAGCTGCTAAAACTTGGTGTCTGTGGTTTGCAAATGGTGCATGCCAAGAACCATGAACAAAACTGCATTTTTCCAGTTTGTGCCTATCCCTTGTAACTATTTTGAAATACCAAAGCTTTAAAATTACTCTTCTGAAGCACTTTGGATAATGAAAGTCCTATATAAATGCTAAGTGTTGTTACTACTGAATCAGGGAGGAACTATAACTATAACTATAGAAGACTATCAAATCTTCAGGGTGGGTGGGAGTTGAATGTTTCAGTTTTTCAGCTGTCCAAGGCTACAGACAGGGCTGCTCTCTGGTGTCCTCTCCCTGACCAAGAGAGCTTTGAGTCCTTACTTTATCAGAAAACTGGGAAAATGGAAGAGAACAGGGAAATTACTTGAATAATATTGTCAGAAAACTCTTGCCAAATCAGAAGTCACATGTCATAGTGTTCAACAGGAGGCCCATGAGATGAGGGTGACAGAGGCTGGGCTTCAGGAAGTCCTACAAGACAGAGCTTTTCCAGCAGACATTTGGTGAAGGCAACAGGGAACATGGTTGGAATCATTAATCCTCCTTACTTTGAAGTTGTACAAAGGGCAGCATTTGACCCACCAGAAATCTCTCACTAGCAAAGCAGCGAGCATGTTTCCAGCCCAGGTTATCTGCCTCAGGATAAGGCAATAACTTAGCTCAGTGTTGCATTTAGAATATCCTACCATTAAAGAGCAACCTGAATTTTACCTGGGATCAATGATATGAAAAATGCTAAAGAAAGGCCAGAGTTTAAGTAAAAGTTTTTCGTTAGGGCAATGTAAAATTACCAGTGTAGTGAAATATTTATTTTTCTGGATTTATATCTGCTTTTGAGGCTGGTTTCCTGGTCTATCTGCTACAGTTCACAATGGTAAACACTTCAGCCAGGCTTTTGCTTGGTGTATTGCTACAGTGTGGGTCTTACCCAGTGGTACTTTCCAGTTGCAAGCACTGAAAAACACTTATGAAGTGGAGTTTTCACCATAGAAGCAGAACAGGAACTCCCTTATTTGGTTGTTTTCCTTTTAAAGAAATAGTTTTATATGGGCTGTCATGAGCCAAATAATGTAAACAGAGAGGCCCCAGGTTAACATAAGAGTGAAAACTTGATCCAGGCCTAAGAAGAGATGCAACATATAGGTAGTGTGTCAGTCTCAAAGAGAAGGGGGGGCTGAGTCAAAAGGAACTGGGCTAAGTAGGAAGGGACAATTTGTAGGCAGACATAGAACAAGAAGAGTTCATACTATTGGATCGGATAACTAAGGGGCCTTTTAAATTAAATTTTGCTTCCAATAAAGGGATCAACAACATCCCAAGTTTAAAAAAAACATACCTCATTATAGAGTGAGCAGTTGCTGGGATGCAGAAGAGTCATGTCTCCTAAATTGGTGCTGATTTCCAGGCAAGGTCGCCCTGATTTAAGTCCCCAGCTGTCAGATGTCTTCAAGGTTTATTTGTCAAGGATAATGACATTTCCAAAGAGGTTCCTTTCCTAGCTCCGTGAAGTCACCAGGGGCCCAGGTTTCTGGTCTTAGGATTGCCCTTTCAGCCTGCTAAGTGAAGGCTCACAGTGCTCACCAAAGCTTTATACATAACACTCAAGCAACTTTACTTGCACTGCTATTGTCATCAAATAATTATTGGCCTAATCCCCCAGCCTGCTTTGGCCAAGACCAACCCACTCCTGCAATCTTCAGAGAAGAGTAGCTGAAAAAAACCGCTTTTGCCAGGGGCAAAAAGAAAAATCCTACCTGGCCCCAACCGGGTGATCAGCTGGTGCTTGCTCTGAAATATTGGGAAGGTGGTTGCCTTGTTGCTGGATCAAAAGGGAAACATGGGAAGCTGCAGTCTCTTTAAGTAGCCCTCACCTGCCCATCTCTGACATAGCATGTCTGCATGCAGTTAGACTGGTGCCTCCCATCCACAGGCTTCCAGTAAATCCCACCCCTCCCCCATCTTGGTTGATGAGGTGACAGGAGCAGCACTGGTGGACTGGTATAAACTATTGAGCTATCCAGAATGACCTGATTTTTTAAAACAAGGTCTCAGCCACCTCTGCTTGCAGCCTACAAGGGAGCAAAGGGTCAACCTTTTCTGATCAACCTTTCAGATCAACTTTATTATAGTAATGGCAGAATCCAGAATTGAAGAATCTGTGACTCCATTCTTTGAGGACCTATCAGCCTCCAAGGCATGCCTGTTAACACTGTGTTTTTTCAGACGCTACACTTTTTACTCTTGTAGAAAAAGCCCAGCCGGAACACATTTGCATATTTGGCGACAATTCCTGACATCACCATTGTTTCACACAGGGCATTTTTGTAGAAAAAACCCAGCAGGAACTCATTTGCATATTAGGCCACACCCCTGATGCCAAGCCAGCTGGAACTGCATTCCTGTGTGTTCCTGCTCAAAAAAAGTCCTGCATTTCAGAATTTCAACATATACTATCAGCTAAAACATAGACATTTAGGGGGAAATTTTTCAAATTCTCCTTTGCCCAGAAACATTCTCAAGGATAGCTGGATTTAGATGTTGTAGGGGGAAGGTGTTAATGAAAGAAACAAATTGGTACTTAACATGATTGTCTTTACAATCATTAACAAGATTTAAGGATCTCAACCTCCCCCCCCCCCCAAAAAAAAAAAACAACCCTGCACTTGAAAGCATAATTTCAAATTCTAAAAATGTTTGGAATTCCAGTTTTAAATTTCAGTTCTGATAAGTTGCTAAATTGTCACTTTATATTCATCTCACATTCTCAACATGTCAGTGATCTGGACTTCCCTCACTTGCTTTTCTGGAAAGATGTGGGTCTTCAGTTTAGTACGGAACTTTCTTCTGTTCTGAAAACAAATGCCTTCCCCACATTTGCAGACCAGTTCTGTTTAGAGTGGAGGGGAGACAACGTAAGATAGCCCATCATGAGTCAGTGAGGTATAGTGGTTAAAACTGATGGATTAGGATCTGAGAGACCCAGGTTCAAATCCCTACTTGTGCCTTGGAAGTTCTCTGGATAACATTGGTCTAGTCATACACTCTCAGTCTAATTTAACAGGATTGTTGTGAGGGGGAAAAATGAAGGGGGGGAGAGAATTATATAAGCTGCTTTGGGTTTCCACTGGGGAGATAGACAAGGTATAAATGAATAAAATTTCATCTGGTCTCAGAAACTAAGCAGGGTTGGTAATTAGATTGGAGACCACCAAGGAAGGCTCTGCAGAGGAAGGCAATGACAAACCACCTCTGCTTCTCACTTGCCTTGAAAGACCCTTGCTGAGATCACCATAAATTGGTTGTAAGTTGAAGGCACTTACATATGTACTGCTGAGGGCAGGTTCCAGTCCTGCTATGTCCTCAGCACAGGCTTTCTCTTGTTTGGATTGCATGTCACTTAATTTGAGTAGCAGTAATTTTAACCATTTATCTCATATGGTCCTCCTTTATGAAAAAAACAGTGTCAGTAACGCTAATTACTCTATTATGTATTATGAGGTTTGGGTGTGTAAAACTTTCACACCAGAAGTGTCTTATTTTGCTAACTGCTTGAACATTAAACTTGAACAGAAAGGAATTGTTCCCATGACTCATATTTTTCATCATTTGGTCATTAAATTGTGATGGATATAAACCTATAAAGTACCTAAACTGAACCTTTTAACAATCCATGAGCAATACTATCATTTTTTTAATAGAACTCGCTGACCGTGCCTTTCTCTGATGTCATTTGTCATCTTCAGTGGGCAATAATCAATAACTTGGCTTTGAAATAAATAATATAGCAGTTGCAATATTTTATCTTTCATAGTGGCCTTATATTAACCATAAGATAGGGTCTGGGAAGATAAGAACTTTAGGTAAATATTAAAAATGGACTGACACTAAAACCCAGAGCTAAATGAATGGATGAGCCTGACCCCTTATTTCCCAGTTATTTATACTTTTAGCCATATATATATTTAAACTTTTGGCCATATATAGGGAGAGTAATTTTACTATGTGTTTACATCACTTTTCACATGTTTGCAGGGTCTATAGGAGCAGGTGGTGGGCTGGATCTTTCCATTTCCGCATCAGGATTAAATCTCCCAGACATGTGGTTGGGGCGGGGGGAATCTATTAAGGTATCTGTATGTCTGCATGGGAAGCAACTTTGAGTGACATCATGTGTCTCCCCAAGAAACTGGTGTGGGTTCCAAGTTATTTTAGACAATCTAATAT
The DNA here is from genome assembly GCF_032191835.1 of Heteronotia binoei. NCBI lineage: Eukaryota > Metazoa > Chordata > Lepidosauria > Squamata > Gekkonidae > Heteronotia > Heteronotia binoei. The sequence goes on along the minus strand of NC_083228.1, from coordinate 54,074,830 downwards.
TTGTTTTCCTATGGCTGTGCTTTATGTTACCAGTACAATGAAATCTCTCACTCTGAAGGGGTGTCGGCCTTTGTTTTTAGATTTCTATTTATTTATTTATTTCCTTTTTAAAAAACACATTGTTTATACAACCAAGCCGTTGCAGACAGTAGATATCTGCACCTCAATGTGCAATCACACATACATTGTGATGCTCATTTTATTTTGTACTCATGGCTCTGATAAAGCAACTGATATATATGCCCAAAGACCAGAATGGATAGATCCTTCTCTAAATCAGGGTGTTTGAATTCCACCCAATTACAACAACAATAAAATAATGAAAGAGCTTTTGGGCAGATTGTGTTGTGATTATGACATAAGCCTAATTACCTTTGTTAAATTTTTAAGAAGGGGTAGATTCATAGAATAATAAAGAATGTCGTAAAAGCCATGGGGGGAAACTAAGAAATAGGTTGTGGAAAGCAGGACTGAACCTTCACATTAAGCACAATACAGACACCATACTAAATTGGGACTAAAACTTTGGAAGCAGCTTTGCCAACTTCCTTTGGACTGCTGTTGAGGAATCACTGGATGTTACTAAACCTCTGAATCCCAGAGCCAGGAGGTAACATCAGGAGAAGGCCTCTATGCCCTGTTGTTGGCTGTCTAGAGGAACTGGTTGGCTATTGTGTCGGACAGGATCCTGGGCAGGATGAACCATTGATCTGATCCAGCAGGGCTCTTCTTATGTTCATTCCTTGAAGCAATTTAGAGAAAAAAATACCCAATCATTTCATCACAGAGGTTAGATTTCCTTTTGCTGTGCATCAAATACTATTTTCTATCGCTGACCATACACCCACCACAAAATAGAACACTCCAGTTATAACCTATTAGACACAGGAGGTTTACTGTCAAATCTAAGCAGTGTAACACTCTTCCAAGCCCATTGACTTCAGTTGACTTAGAAATATGTAGTTATGCTTAGGATTGCACTTATAGAGTATAAAATTGTTGAAATCCACCCCCCAGATACAGCTATTAACTTCTAGGTAGTAAAAAGATAATGCTTACAATCATCTCACTCCACACAGCATGTAGGTATAAATATGTGCTACTTACTCATTATTACCTTCCATACAGCACAGCTAAGTCCACAGAGTAAGGCTTTCTGATGGACAATATGTAGTGTAGTAGACTCACTCTGATGGCATCTCAATGGGAGATTTACAAGTGAAGATCTAGGAGACATCAGTTGTCCTTAAGTGTATGGCCTTGTTTAGCAGACAGAAGAATTTTCTCACCAATCCAAATGCACTATTCCCAAAACTGGAAAATCAAAATGCTTTAGCACCACTATCACTTATCATTGATAGATAATACATTGTCTCTAAATAAAGAATGGTAACAGCCTAGCTGTGCAGTGCTGGGTAAAAGATAGCAAAGGTTGTAGTAAGTGGAGCTGGAAGAGAGATGCAATGAGGAAGTGATAAGTTAAGGGAGTCAATAGCTAAATGAAACTGCACATGACCATATATAGGCACACAGAGTCTTACACTTGGTTCTCAGTCTAAAGAGCTTATCTTTGATTTTTGGTGGAAAGCAGTTACCTTCCAATATGATGACTGGTGTTCCTTTTTCACTACAAGTCTTTCATTGCAACCTCTAGCCCAGTCTTTCTTTGTAGCTCACCTTTTATGCCTAATGGCTGTTGAATCCATCTCCTGAAGAGTTAGTTTAAGATGTTACATGCCACCCTCACCCTTCACCAAATCAGTTACTTCTGAGAGTTCCCCTGCTAGGCTAGCAAGAACTTCTTTGTATGTTTAATTCTTGTAAACATAACTTCAGCAATCCAACTCTGAATTTTTCAGTTTCCCCATGTGTCGCCTGTATATCTCAAGGTCAATGTTACCTTAGGTAAACAGAAGCCTTGTTTATTCAAACTTCTGATTATTGTTTTTCTAACCTCCTCTAGGCAATTCAGATAAGTAAGGCTGTACTGTATTTAATATTTATAAAGCTCCACGAGAACAGTAGGGAACCCTTAATTATAATGGAGATTATATATTTAAATATACTTGAAAGAAAGACTTGAGTCAGTGCAACCTTTGTTATAAATAACATTGCTATGCAAGCCTAAAAATAATCTCCTTAATGCTGCACGTGTGTGATGGATATTAAAAATGACTGATTTAAAAGAATGTGCTTCACCTCCTTTGCCAAGTAGGAAGGCATGGCTCCAGTGTTCGCAGGCTTAAATGCTGCCAGTATTTCATGTTCAGATAGTCATAAAGTTAAAGGTTAATAGGCTGTACAAATGACAGAGTTTAAAGGGGAAAATGAGTATGGGGAAGATCTCTAGTACTTAGGCACCATTTTTAAAAATGAAGCTTAGCTCGGTTGTAATTTCCGATATTCCCTCTCATGATGTTGATCATTAGTGAGAATAATTCTATTTGCATAAGCAATTTATCTGCCCATAGCCCATCTCTGCTTATTTTGGGGTAATTGTGACTCTCGGTGACTTGTAATCCTTTGACACGTTCTGACTCATAATCATACCCAGTGACATAACAATCTGCTGCCATGAAAATGTAATGGGCAAATTTAAAACTGTGGCCTCTGCCTGATGATGAAGGTCAAGTAGATACCATGAACGGAGGAGCCTTTACTAGCAGAGAATGGGTGCAGCAGGGAGAAAAGACAGGCAAATGCATCACAGGTTATTACTTGATACAACATCTCTCTTACTTTGTTTACTCAAAAGTAAGTCTCATTTGTGGGCCTCCATTTGTGGAGGAATAAATAACAACACCTTGTGGAAGGAAATGGTGACAGCTTTATCGATTACATTTAAAAAAAAAAGTGTTGGCACAGCATAGAGATGAATCCAGCATTGGATGATCTGCCTGCCACCCAATTATTATTGTTGTTGTTGTTTAAATTTATAGGCCCCCTTTCCCCAAAACCTATCCCCCAAGCCTGCCTGCTGCAAGGCCACCATACAGTGGCAATCAAGTGGGGACTGCATAGGTGGCAGCTGCTGTGTGGTTCCCAGTGGACACCTGGTGATGAGCCTACAAATAGCCCCCAAACTGAGTGTGCTGCTTCCTGGATCACCCCCAAGACCTCTTAAGGGAGTCCCCAAAAAGGGGAAGTGGGCACACAGACTAGGCTTCCCAATCTCCAGGTCCCAGTGGAGGATCCCCTGTTTTTATAGGCTTTCCCCCACCCCAGCCAGCTGGCCGGTGGGGGAAGCCCCGCCCCTACAGTCATCATGTAGTTTTAGAGCTGCAGGTTTAGAAACCTGCAAAGAGGTCCGTTTTTAAAATGTGTGCCTTTAAGGCTGAGCAGGAAGCAGGAAACAAGAAGGGCTTCATGGGAAAGGGTCAGTAACAGTTTCTTCAGAGAACGGCCCCTCCCTTTCTTTTGCTTTCGTTTTCAGAGCAAATAAAGTTCTGCAGGAACAAGACCCAGTAAGTATTTGTGTGTGAGAGAGAGGGAGGGGGCAGGGGATTCCCTGGTTTGGAGGCCCTCCACCCCCCCCCACTTTAGAAAGCATGGTGGGGAGGAAAATGTCTACTGGGCACTCTATTATTCCCTATGGAGAACGATTCCCATAGGGGATAATGGGGAATTGATCCACGGGTATTGGGGGCTCTGGGGGGGCTATATTTTGAGGTAGAGGCACCAAATTTTCAGTATAGCATCTAGTGCCTCTCTCCAAAATACCCCCCAAGTTTCAAAACAATTGGACCAGGGGGTCCAATTCTATGAGCCCCAAAAGATAGTGCCCCTATCCTTCATTATTTCCTATGGAAGAAAAGCATTTTAAAAGGTGTGCTGTCCCTTTAAATGTGATGGCCAGAACTCCCTTGGAGTTCAATTATGCTTGTCACACCCTTGTTCCTGGCTCCACCCCCAAAGTCTCCTGGCTCTGCCCCCAAAGTCCCTAGATATTAGGGAAGGGACGGTGGCTCAGTGGTAGAGCATCTGCTTGGGAAGCAGAAGGTCCCAGGTTCAATCCCCGGCATCTCCAAAAAAGGGTCCTGGGAAATAGGTGTGAAAAACCTCAGCCTGAGACCCTGGAGAGCCACTGCCAGTCTGAGAAGACAATACTGACTTTGATGGACCGAGGGTATGATTCAGTATAAGGCAGCTTCATATGTTCATATTTCTTGAATTGGACTTGGCAACCCTAACACAGACCCATCTCCCTCCCATAAAAATGATCTGTTCCAATGCCCTAACTGCCCCAGGTGTAACAATATTACAACTATGTTAAAAGATAACTCATAACCACTAAACAGAGGGTGGGAGAGCCAAGGAAAAAAATGCACTGCAGAGGCACCCAGCAGAGTGCTTTAAATGCCTACAGAGGCCTCTGCTGCAGATCGCTGCATTAGGAGCCCAGCCCTTGCCCTCACTTTCTGAGCTGGCTTCCAGATGATGTGGATGGATGGCCATCAGAATCACTGCCATTCCATGTGGCAGCCAACAGCAGCTGCCTTCTTCTCCAGTCTCCCCAGGCCTGTGCCACAAACATGGCCTCTGGTAAGTATCTGACATCAACAGGAGGGACAGAAGAACTGGACACACACACACTGGACTGGGAGAAAATCTAGCCACAACTCTATTGATTACCAATTCCCAGGATGGCTCAGCATAGGCTGGGGACAATAGGTACAGCTGACAGCTCAAATGTTGACAGTGAGTCCCCCTCCAACCTGGGCTGGAAGTGGTGGAAGATGCTCTTCCTGTCCACTACTGAACTCTTGGGGAGGGGTCAACAAACTGGCCCCAAAGGTAGCTGTCATGCTCCTTGCCCTAATGGTTTCTTAAGGGGACCATCCTTTTAAGGTCTAGCAGGGAGTCCACACCTACATACCCTGTACTATATCCCCATTCTATGCCTAAATGCCCATAGCCAGTTATGACAATTACTGTCATCCAGTAGGGTGATCAAACATACACAGAAGACCACATATTTTTGAGGAAGCAAAAAACCCCAAGCCCTATTAGCCAATCAAAACAAAGGGTAAAATTCCTTTCTGTCATAAGAACATAAGAGAAGCCATATTGGATCAGACCAATGGCCCATCCAGTTCAACACTCTCGTGTCACACAGCCAAAAAAATCAGGTGCCATCAGGAGGTCCATCCGTGGGGCCAGGACACTAGAAGCCCTCTCACTGTGGCCCTCCCCCAAGCACCAAGAATACAGAGCATCACTGCTCCAGACAGAGTTCCAACAATACACCATGGCTAATAGCCACTGATGGACCTCTGATCCATATGTTTATCCAATCCCTTTTTGAAGCTGACCCTGGTAACAAATGCCCTTCTGCAGACATAGCAAAGATGATAAGCAATTCAAGAATTAAAAATGTGGAAATATGGTGGGAGTTGCAGGAAGATTCCTCTGAATGCCCAGCCTGCCTCCAGTCCCCTTCTTCTAAGCATGTAACAAGGAAGGCCAAAATGGAAACTAACCATCAGGTCTGGTGGCTGTACTCTCCCCACATTGTATCGCTTGCTAATGTATAGCTGGGATGGGCTGCAGAATGTAATGTGAGAACCCCCCTGGCTGAGCCAATATGGGGCACAATTGCCCAGAATATTCTGTTCCCTCCCTCTCTCCAACCAACCACAATAATAGCTCCAGTTTAAAGGTTGTGAGTAGGCCTTAGTTCAATGGAACATGTTCCATTCTTGGTGTGTGTCTAAGTACAGATTTGGTTAGGGAATTCAGATGGAAGTAATGCAAAGTTTTAAACTGTCTTTTAAGGGAAACATCACAATAGATTATGTTGTAATTACTTTATTCTTACATTTTAAAAAATCTATTAAAAGCAACCATTGGAATGGGGGAGGGGGAATTGGATTATGACTGTGGCATTTTCTGGGGAGGTTGCTGTTGTTTTAATTTTCCCCTCCACCATTTTTCAATAGTAACCATGGATTTATATTTTTCCTTTGCAAAAGCAATTTAGGGTACAGGAATTTACACTGGGGAAAGAGTTAAATTCCTCCTTTGGCATTGCAATTCAATGCTTATGAGATCAACAAAACATCACAATGCAACAGTTTGCAGCATATGACCATCTAACTATCTTTCTCAGGAGGCACCTGAAGTCCCGGAATAGCTGTCATCCTATATCTGATTAGTAAATTTATTGTTCGTTGCTAATTTGGATAGTTATTGTTTTTACTAGTTTAATTCTATGTATTTTACTGAAGTGTTTTGAGTGTCCCACCCTGAGCCTACTTGTGGAGGAGGGTAGGATACAAAACAAATAAATAAACAAATATCCCATTTGAAGCGGTCCAGTCACTAATCTCCAGTGTGTTATCTAGCTTTAATGGCAAGTCCCAATGCTAATTTCCTCTGCTCATTTTCTCCATAGAGTCTGCCTTCTGTATTGGTCTAGTCATCTATCCTAAGCAGGACCCTGTTCAAGTACTTTTGAGTTGTGATGACACACATAATTCTTGAATTATCAGCTAACCTTCAACCTTACTTATTTCCTAATATTCAGAATACCAGCACACAGACATCTAGATCAGTGATTCCCAACCAGGGTACCGTGGTACCCCAGGGTACCCCAAACACTTCCCAGGGGAACCGCGAGATGTAGATGTACTGTGACACCATTCAACCCCCCCCCCACCACCACCACCCTCCAACCAGGCTGGCCAGGTACAGGGCAACTCCAAAAAACGCACACAAACAAGGCTGGCAGCGCTGCTGTATGCCCACGCAAGGAGGCTCTGCCTGGCACCACCTCCTCAGTGTCCTCCTTTTTGCGTGTACTGTGCTGATCAGCAACAGGCAGTGAACAGAGCAGGACATGTCACCTGCTGCTACTGCTGCCAATGCCTGACACCTCTGTCCCTTTTTCGCCGAGACATCAGACAGATCACCCAGCTGCTCTCCTCCTTCTCCATCCCTCGAACTGACAGCTGGGTACCACAGCCTGACGTATTGAGTTGACAGCAAGTACCAAATTAAAGTTCTGTCTTCTTTTGGAAATTGTTCCATTTGTAATCCTAACGTAAAAGTCTATGCAACTTTGTTAAATTTGTATCCCAAGATCTTAGAAATCTCTTGTTGAATCACCTGCCAGTACTTTTTCGCTCTTTCACAAGTCCACCACATATGGTAGAAAGAACCTTCATGTTTTTTACATTTCCAACATCTATCTGGCATCTTATTGTTCATCTTTGCCAACTTTAGGAGTCATATACCATCTGTACATCATCTTAAAACAGTTTTCTTTAATACTCTTACATGTTGAGAGTTTCATAGAGTTCTTCCACAAATATTCCCATGTGTCCATCTGTATTTCTTTATTTACATTAATTGCCCACTTAATCATTTGAGATTTCACTATTTCATCTTCCATTTAAAAAGTAACTTATAGATTTTCGAAATTAATTTTTCATTATCTCCAAGCAGAACTTTTTCCATTTCTGTATGTTCTCGTCTTATTCCTTCAGTTTTAACATCGCTTTCCACCAAACTTTTTATTTGTTGCATTTGAAACCAATCATACTTATTATTCAACTCTTCAGCAGTTTTCAATTCTATTCAAGCCGCCCTGAGACACCTAGGTGAGAAGGGCGGGGTATAAATCTTAATATAAATAAATAAATAAATAAATTTTACTGTTGTATTTTTACTAACTGATTATATGTCATCCCTTTTTCCTCTCTTGTCTCAGCTGTTATTCTTATTACTTCTGCTGGCACTATCCATAGTGGTTTTCTCTCATCGCCATATTTTTTATACTTCATCCAAACATTTAGTAGATTATTTCTTATATAATGGTGAGGGAAAAAACCATCCGACTTTTTCTTTCCATAGTACATATAAGCGTGCCAGCCGAATTTATTTTCATGACCTTCCAACGTTAAAAGTTTTTTATTCAACAGCGTCACCCAATCTTTTATCCACACTAGACAAACTGCTTCATGATATAATCTTAAATATGGTAGTTAAAATCCTCCTCTTTCTTTAGCATCTGTTAAAACTTTCATTTTAATCCTTGGGTTTTTTCCCGGCCCATACAAATTCTGAAATCTTTCTCTGCCATTTATTACATTGGCTACTGTCTTTCACAATCAGAATAGTTTGAAACAAATACATTATTCTCAGCAAAATGTTCATCTTAATTGCAGCTATTCTACCAAGCAGTGACAAATTAAGTTTGTTCCATTTTATCATTTCTTCATCCATTTTATGCCATAACTTTTCATAATTGTTTTTAAACAAATCAATATTCTTCATTGTTATTTCCACGCCCAAATATTTTACTTTAGGGGTAACTTCACATCCTGTTAATCTCTGCAATTCCTTTTGTTTACTTACTTGCATATTTTTACACAATTTTTTTTACTTATCTTTATTAACATAAAGTCCCGCCAATTCTCCAAAATCTTGTATTTTGGCTAACAACCAAGGTGTTACTTGCATAGGATTTTCATTTATAAACATTGTATCATCTGCAAATGCTCTATATTTATAGGAAAATCCTTTAATTCTCATTCCTTCAATTTCTTCATTATCTTGTATTTGCATCAATAAGATTTCAAGAGTCATTTTAAAAAACAATGGTGAAAGCGGACAACCTTGCCTTGTACCTTTGCTGATTATCATTTCTTCTGTAAGATCTGCATTTATACATAACCTTGTACGTTGTTCAGTATAAATTGCTTTTATCATTCTTATAAAGTTTTCCCCCAATTTTATTTTCTCCATTACTGCAAACATAAAGTCCCAATTCAAGTTATCAAAAGCTTTCTCTGCATTCTCAAAGAATAATTCAACTTCTTTCTCTGGGTGTCTTTCATAGTATTCTACAATTTTTACAGTATTCTACAATATTTACAACAGTTCTTATATTGTCTCTTATTTAGGGAGAAAACCTGCTTGGTTTTCCTTTATAAAATTTATTAGATATTGTTTAAGCCGTTCTGCTAAGATTCTTGTGTATATCTTATAATCATTGTTTAATAATGAGATTGGTCTATAGTTCTTTACATTAGTGACATCTCTATCTTCCTTTGGGATCAATGAAATTAGTGCTTCCTTCCATGTATTTGGTATTTCCCCATTCTTTCTTTGTTATTACCACAGTGTCATTTCTGAGATTCTCTATTTCTTTTTTTAATTCTTTCTTTGAGTCCTCAATATCCTTTCTTATTTCTTTTTTAGAGGCAGTTATCATTTCTTTCATCCCCTTCATTATCTTAGCTTCCATTGCATCTAATTGAGCTTGCATTTTCTCTATTGAAGCAGACTTAGCACAAGTTTGTTTCAGGTCTGACATAGAAACCAAAAATTTTAATCTCACCAAATTAAATTTGAACCATCAGGTTTGATAAAGTGAAGCTTGCCCTTTCCAATGCACCCAATTTCACTGTCCTCTGAGCCTCCCAGGCTCAGATATTAATGTTTAAAGTTTTTATTTCTCCCAAAATGGCAGTCACAACTTTTGCTTCACTTTAAAAAATTGTTCCTTTTTTCCCTTTTACCAGTTCAAATCTTCTTATCTACTATTCAACAGTAGTAATTTTTTAATTGCCAAATCTGTTAACTCCACCAATTTTTAATGTCCCAATCACTTTAAAAACAATATTAAAACTTAGTCCTTCCAACAACAATGGCCACCGATGTTTCTCTCTGGTATTATAATCCTAGAGTAGGCTATTTGCTTCGTTGACTTCCTTCTTCTTCCTCTAATACTTCCTGCTTTTCTTGCCTTCAAATTTTGTTTCACTGGTAGAGAAATCTCATGATATCTGATGTATTTCCTGTGTTGACTATGAGAACTGCAGGTCTGTGACAATGGTGCTGCCTCCTCAACCACACATAGACTAAACAATAAATTCCTTTCTTCTTTTAACACAATCTTTTAAGTTTACAAATTTAGCCCCTTATCTTCTTCTCCTTTCAGGCTTTCAGTATTTCCAACTCCCACCTTTTACTTTTGTTTTGTTTAACTTTAATTAGTCCCAGAATGAAGAGATAGCAAATAGTACCTTTTTTCCGTAGTTTATCCAACTGAACACCAGTCCTTTGCAGATTAGATGTTTAAAATTGTAAAAGAAGGTTTGGATCCTGCCGAGTATGCTAAATTAATGACTCTGGAAACTTCTGCAGATTATGAATATGCAACTTCTCTTTGGAGATCCCTCAAAGCCTCAAAGGAGCCCCGCCCCCCTTGGGACTCCCTTTCAGCCAAGCAAGTCTCCTCAAAGTATCTGTGCATATCTTGGACAATTCTCTAGCTGAGAAATGTAGGCAGAAGGCATTGATTTGCCTTTTACTACCCTGAACAGAAGTGCCAGCCTGCACCCATTAGGGAAAGCAACTCAGCTCGCCATTTTCCAACCCCGGAAGTCCAAAACTGTTTCAGTTCTTAGCACTAATTTAAATGCTGCACAGATCAAGTAAGTGGCACAGATCAATCTTAGCACCATCTCTATGAATTTTAAATAATTATAATAACCACTTTTCTTCTCTTCCTTGGCTAACCTGCATGTTCAGTACTTCTTTTACATCATCATATTTCTTCTTTCTTTAATAAAGATTACTTTAGTGGATAAGACAGTGTTGAAATTTTGATTTAAAATACATGTGGATATCATGGGAGTGTTGGGTTTTTTATATATATTTGATATCGAATGGAATGCCTTAAAAGTTCTTGGATATCTGAAACCAATAGATTTTTTTAAAATTCATTTTGCCTAGAATATTTTTTTAATTGTCTAGGTAAATATTTCATCCATATTAAGAGAACTTGGATGTATTTTGAAAATATGAAATAAGAGCGTGAAAGTGTGGTGGCTCAGTGTGGGCACTGATGAAGCAAACATCTGGAGTAATAGCCAGATCTGTCCACTGTCAGGTAAAAAGGCAAAGGTAATCAATCCCCTGTGCAATCACCAGTTGTTTCCAACTCTGGGGTGACATTGCTTTCACAATGTTTTCATGACAGACTTTTTGCAGGATGGTTTGCCATTGCCTTCCCCAGTTATTCACACTACCCCAAGCTAACTGGGTACTCATTTTACCAACCTCAGAAGGATGGAAGGCTGAGTCAACCTACCTGAACCCAGTTTCCACCGGGATTGAACTCAGGTCGTGAGCAGAGCGTGGACTGCAGTACTGCAGTTTACCACCCTGTGCCATGAGGCTCCTCCACTGTCAGGTAATCAAGCCCAAATTTTGACTTGAAGGGAAGCCAACACTCCAGTCATTGCTGACCATACAAGATAACCCTTCCATTGACTACAACAGTCAGAGAAGACTTGACTACACATATAATCTGCTTTAGACAATCACATGATAATGCAAGCACAACATTTGAATGAATGTTTACAAAGCTCAAATTGTTTCTTCTGAATGGAAATGATTGTTTCTTTGACACCAGATTAATATTACCTTGAAGCAGAATAAATGAAGATGCAACTACAAGAAGGTCTAAAAGAAGGTACTCTCTTCAGTCTGGTGCTTTGAACAGTTCTGCTAGATAAGGGCCATAAGGGTTTCAGTGTCAGAATGATTGTCTAGCTTGCTTTGCTTAGGATTTGTACTAAACTTCTAGTTCTGTCCCTCAGCAACACTCTGTTTGACTTACAAGTGTTTACATAGTGATGAACAAGTCCTGGAGGAGACTGGCCTGAGACAGGCACCCCCAGTAGGCAACTGGTTGGTTGGGTCAGGCATGGTGTGGCCTGAGTCTGTTCTTAGTATAAACTCCCAGGAGCAACAGTAGTTGCATTGGAAAGAGTGTGAGATCAGTTGAGAATATAAATACCAAATCAGCCTTCATATGTCCCCATACTCACCCAAAGTCCTAACAAGTTTCAGACTGGCAAGATTTTAAAGGAGCAACTGAAACCTGTCTCTCTAGATGAACTTGATTGTCACAATCTGTCATCACTGCCAGGATCTTACAGGGAAGCAGGTAGCTTCTGGTGAGTAGAAATGTAATTCTGATGCTTTGTTGAAGGAGTTTGACCCTCTAGCTATAGAAGAGCAGTCAGATTCAAATTCTTGGTGCTTGGGGGGCACAGTGGGAGGGCTTCTAGTCCCACTGGTGGACCTTCTGATGGCACTTTGGGTTTTTGGCTGCTGTATGACACAGAGTGTTGGACTGAATGGGCCATTGGCCTGATCCAACATGGCTTCTCTTATGTTCTTATGGATGGACCTGCAGAATGTTTTTCTCAAGCTGAACTCCAAGACAATTTGGTGTCTCTAGGGGCAGAGTCCCGCTGACGTACCTTTGTAAATTTCCCTCCTTCACTGACTTTTTAAAAAATGAGTTTTCACCACAGCACCTGTTTTGACAGCAAGCTAAGCATTTTAAAAGTAAATTATAGTTTCCTTTTGAAAAAGCAGGAATGTCTGAAAGTTGAGAAGAATGCTGTAGTTTTTATTAGCTTGCTTTCTGCAATATATCTGGCCTACATGGTGAGGAAAGTCTAAGCAAATGGCAAGTTATTGGTTTTTCAATAACAAGGTTAAAAAAAGGAAATAAAACAGCATATCTTACCTGCCAGTATTTATGAAACAATTAATGTTGCCAATGTGTTTTCTGTTTTTTCAGTGTTTCATATACTGTATCAGTTTGATATACCTAAAAATATATATAAGAAACACCAGCTTGAAAGCTAGTAGAGAAGCATGGCTGATCTTTTGGACAGGAATACAATTTCCATGCCATCTTATCAACTTCTCTGATATGAAATTTAACAAAGTTGTAATTCTCCTGATCTTTCAAGAGGGATTTCTAAAGGCACAATTGATCACAACATCTTGTTTTAAGTCTGTATTCTTAAATTTATACCCAGATGTGGAAAGGTTAATTATATTCCTGTTGAGATTTAGAATCCTGACATATTTCTAATTCTTTGTTTTTTGCCTCAAGTGACAGAAACAATTTAATACTCTCTGGCTCAGAAAAACACACAGTAGGACTCATCCTGCAGTCAATATTATATGGAGTTGTATTGATGGCATCAGCCAGATCTCTACAAAACCCCTCAAGCCCCCTCCCCATAACACACACATCCTAGCATTGTACATTGCCATGTATGCCAAATGCCTTTTTTTTATTTTGATATCCAGGTAGGTAAGATTATGAAATGATTATGTGGTATGAATAAGAAGCCTGTTCCTTAGATATAGAATAAGGAACAAGCAATGATCTTCAGATAAACAAGATCTTTGTTTATTCCTATCTATGTATCTAGGAAGCCTTTTGAATAAAACCAGTAGCAATAGAACAAAACCAGAAAGGACAGGCAGCATCTTCGCAACATACCATCACATAATCTACAGCAGAACAACTACCATCCCTCCAATGAACAAGATACTTACCACCACCTACCATCAAAACAATGCTACAAAAAAGAGACTCTGCATGGACCCCTCCTGATGGTTGCAATGCCACACTGGATCTCTACATAGACTGCTTTCGCCATAGGGCCCAAACCAATGTGATCAACAAACATCTTGTACAGCAGAATCTTAACCATGATGAAAGGAAGGCCATAGACAGTCTTAGATATACAGATATTATAATTAAAGAGGCAGACAAAGGTGGAGCTGTTGTCATCATGAATAGATCACACTACATCCAGGAGGCTCAAAGACAACTCTCAAATACTGCTTTTTACAAACAACTGGACTCAGATCTCACACAGGAATACAAAAAGAATTAAACAAGATTGTAAAAGAATTACCCCTGTACATTCAGGAACAAATCCTTTCAGACATGCCACAGGAACCTTAACCAGGTACCTTTTATCTTCTACCCAAAATATACAGGGGTACCCAGGATACCCCATTGCTTCAGGCATAGGCACTATTACTGAGGGGGTGTCTGGATATATAGACTCTGTTCTAGGACACTATGCCATCAATGCTCATAGTTATGTTTGCAACACCACAGACTTTCTGAGGAAAATACAATATTTGAACAACCTTCCAAAGAATACTATTTTAGCCACCATGAATGTGGAATCTCTGTATACCAACATCCCCCACAAAGATAGATTACAATGAAAAGGAGTATGATTTCTGACAACACCACAGCTGACTTTCCACCAAACTGTGCCATTATGTTTTCACACACAACCACTTCAGATTTGGTGACAATTTGTTCCTTTAGATCAATGGTACAGCCATGGGCACCTACGTTGCCTCACAGTATACTAACATCTTTATGACTGACTTGGAGTAATATTTCCTAAACTCCCACCCACTCATACCTCTCTTATACCTGTAATATACTGATGATATTTTTACTGTCTGGACACATAGTAAAGAAGCCCTGGACATATTCCACCAGGCACTCAATGACTTTCACCCTACCATCAACCTTACAATGAACCAATCTATGCAAGAAATACATTTTCTGGACAGTACTGTAAAAATACACAATGGAGGCATAAACACCCCTTTAAACTGGAAACCTACTGACCAACAAACATACCTACATGTCTCCAGCTACCACCCTAAACATGCCAAATGATTCACTGTACACAGCCAGGCTGTATGCTACAGCAACATCTGCTCCAGTCCTACGGACAGAGATTTGCACCTATGGGATCTACAACAGACCTTTTTAGAACTAAAGTATCCACCTGACGAAGTCAAGAAACAGATTAACAAAGCCAGAATGGTACCCAAAGAAAACCTGTTGCAAGACAGGCCCAAAAGAGACAATAACAGAAAACATACAGCTCTCAACTCAAAACAATGTAACACATCATCAGTGTCTTACACCCTCTACTGGTTAATGACAGATCTCTTTCATAAATATTGGGGATTAAACCTTTTATTGGGTACAGACAGCCCCCCAACGTCAAACAGTTCCTCACCCAAAATAAAACAACATCTAATTTGAACATGGCCACTGGTACCAGAGCTTGCAATAAACCTAGATACCAACTTTGTTGCCACATACAGCCAGGAAGCACAATTACTGGACTTAACAACATCAATTACACCATCTCAGGCTTAGTCATATACTCATCTTCTAACACTGAACATGCCATTAAATGCCAACAATACCATTTGGTTCTCTACATAGAACAAAAAGGTCAAACCCTATGCCAAATGATAAATGGACACAAAACTGACATCAGTGTCTCAGTTAATTGTTCTCAGTGTTCCACAATTAAGGATACATAAGTCTCCAATTTAGATATATTTCTTTCCTTCTCTGTTTTTCCCCATCAGAATTGAATCCAAACAAATGGCAGCCATATAAACTAAGGTCATTATTCGTGAATCTGATAAACATCTTCATTATGTTGCATGCTAATTTACTGCTCATCCTCTACCTATATGTATGGATATGTATGAACTGATAAATTCTGTTTCATTGTATCTGAGGAAGTGTGCGCGCACAGAAAAGTTCATATCTTGAATAAAACTTTGTTGATCTTAAACATGTCACTGGACTCAAACTGTTCAGTTCCTAAACAAGTAAAGTTGTATGGTGACTGTCCATGGTGCTGAAAGTCGTTCCCACTTTTTATGTAATAGTACTGTGAAGCAGATAAATTTCCTGAAAGGAAAACAGAGGTTATCTTCACAGGAATGCCATTAAGAAAAAACAGATGAATCAGATTTGCATACAAATTACAGGCATGTATAGTTAATTACATTTTTAGGGTCCTATAAATCTTTTTTAGGGTTTCATTTTACATTCAGAGTTGTCTTCCTTTTGGGCAGATACAGTGCTCCTTCAAAACTTCTGCTTATTTAGTGATGACTGGTGTCGTGTATACTAAGGGAACATTGCAATTAGAAGCTATTTGGCTTTGTATCTTTTGAGTTTGTATCATGGAGGTGTTGCAGTATTAGTGCCATTGTTGTACAGGCACACACACACTCATAGTATTTTAGATTTGCTAGCCAAAACTCTGATGGCACTGCTTCTATGTATCCAGAGATATCCTTTAATCTAAAGTTTAACAGCTCCTATGGCCTTACTTCAGTCTGCAATATAAATCAGAGATGAGAGTCTTTTTAAGAAACTGATTTTTGGCTCAATAGACCATAACCACTTTGAAATCAATGATTATTTAGGAACTCTTAAAACTGTAGATAATTTAGCTGCTGTACACACAGATATTGGTTCTATTTTCTTCTTATTGGTTTACATCTGGATAATCTATATTTGTCTGAGTCTCTGCTACACAGGTGGTTGAGTATGGATTATATCCAAGCAGTTCAGTAAAATGCTTCAACACCATCCTCTTAGAAAAGAATTTAAAGGGCAAGCCTGGAAAAGTTTCATGTTATAGTTCTATTTGATCTCAATGGAAAGGAAGAAAGTTCAGCATCATTCAGGAGGTACTTGGCATTTTGCAAGTCATCAAAAAAAATTTCTTTTCATAGATCTGGAAGTGCACATGGTTATGGTGGCTTCTTGATACAGAGAGCAGAATCCAAAGGTCATTTCCCACCATCATTAGCCACTTCTGCCAGAAGAAAGATTATTTTTCCTCATTTCTTCCACTTGCTACAGTCCACCAATCTCACCAAACACTGTTCCTACAGACAGGCAACTCTAAGGAGCAACAAAATTCAGACAAGATGCAAGATAAGCACAATAATGGTTATAAAATCTTTCGAATTATGTTAAATTAACACATGTAATGGATGAGAAATGTAATCATCTCAGTTTAAACCCTGATTAAGACAATTTAAGCCAACTGATTAATTCTAACTCATCTAATCTGGGGTCTTTCTTTGAAGTCCCTTTGTTGAAGAATGGTGACTTTCAGGGTCTAGCAATGCAGCACAAGATCAGTCGTTGCTTTGGATGCAACCGGAAATATCTACTTTCACTTCTATTTGTGTTTTTATTTACGTTCTAAATAAAAATTGGTTGGTTTTAAAGGTGCAACTTGACTCTTGCTTTGTTCAGCCTCTTTAGACCAACACGGCTGCTCGCTTAGTTCTCTTTGTAGTGAGAAATAAAAGTATGGTCAGCTTCCATGGAAGGGCTGGAATTCCAAGAGATGTGAGTTGGATTCCCAGTAGGTAGGGAATAGAATTTAAAACATACTCATTTTGTGCTTGGCCATGAACATTTTTGCACATTTTCAATGTCTTCTGTCTTTCAGTCCTTGATGGATACTGCCTTTACCCAAAAGAATCACAACTAAAAAGAGAAGCCATTCTTCTGGCTTCTGGTTACATATTGCTGGTAACTATAACTAGTTTTGAACCTTAAATACTGTGTGCCTACCTCCTGATTAAAGAACATATCCTTATTTCAGTTTTCAGCTAGTCAGTGAACAATCTGCATGACAGAGCAAATCCACTATTTCCTTCTCCTGTATGAGTTCTTCCCCTGAACTAAGGTCTTCAGAGGAGGTCCTTTCCTGGTTATAAGTTTGGGGAATAGGAAACGGTCTTCTCAGTAGTGGCCAGAAGCTGACTGCCCCTTTAATTTACCAGGAAATTTTCCTGTGGTCTTCTGTTTCAGAAGGCAAATGATGGCCAAGAGCAAACTGAGCCAAGTTGCCCTGTGGTGTTGACAGTGCTGCAGAATCTGTTAAGCTCAAACAAGGCTGTGGCAACAACGCATGTTTTTAACACTGCTGCATCCCAAGTCCAAGCCAAGTAGACCCTGTGAAGCTGCCAGCACTGCAGAGGTCACATGGTTCAGCTTGCTTGTTTTAACATCCCAGTCTGCCACAGTTGTGGCACCTTCTTTACGAAATACTAACCGCCACCATCACCACACTGTCTAACAAGCTAGCTCATTTCTTTTATGAAAAGGTCCAATTGTTGTCATTACTTTTTGTATCATGCTATCATTGGTTTGTTTGTTATATTTTAAGAACATATATGTTTTATTATTTAATAGCTGAAATTATGTTTTGAGAGCATGTTGTTCTGCATTCCAGTTAGCTAGCATGAAAGCAATGGTATGTGCATTTGTGCCATCAAGCTGCAGCTGACTTAAGGGAACCCCAGTGGGGGAGGGGTCAAGGCAAATGAGAAACAGAGGTGGTGTGCCATTGACTTCCTCTGCAGAGTCCTCCTTGGTGGTCCCCCATCCAAGTACCAACTCTGCTTAGCTTTCAAGATCTAACAAGATTGGGCTATACCACACCATTCCACATTCTGTTGTGTCATGTACTGGGTTATAATTTTCATAATTCATACATACCTTTTGCACTTCTAGCTCTCTCTTGCCATGACCTACACAACTTTTTTTCTGTTACCCTGAAGACTTGTTTGCTATATGATTAATCTGCCCCTGCAAATCTTGCTGTTTCTCTTTTTGTATCATATCTTGAGAGTTAGCAAAAGACACTGCAGGACAAGGAGATCTTCATCCCCTTGCTCAAATGAACACATTAAGCTGCCTTATATTGAGTCATATAATTTGATCTATCAGCATTGGTATTCTTTACTCTGAGTAGCAGTGACTCTCCAGAGGTAGAGATCTTCTGCATCACTACTATCTGAGATCCTTCAACTGGAGATTCTAGGAACTGAACATGGAAACTTCTGCATGTTAAGTAGATTTTCTAATAAGTCATGACCCTTCTCTGCTTCTTAGTATAGTTTCAGGAACCCTTTTGACCAGGTGGTTTGTGTCATACCACTCTGATCAATAAAGTTGTAAGCCTTCCTTTACCCTAAGGGGCCCTGCCTCCAACAGAAGTGACTCTTCTCCTGGAAGGAGGCATGGACTCTGGAGGCAGGTGTCTTACTTTGTCAAGCAAAAGAGTAGGTTGCAAGCAACAGTACTGTATCATATCACAAAACTGGCCCCAGTGCCAGCTGGGTTTTACACCATCCAGATTTTCATATATCATTTTATATGTGTATACCTGTAAGAATAAAACTATCACCCTACCTAAGGAAAGAAAAGGAGAAGGGGTTCCAAAAAGAATAATTGGCAGAAAAATCCCTTCACGGTACTGTAAAGCAAGCAGTCACTCTAAATCACATGAAGAAACTATCCCAAACAACACATTTACACAATTGATCCATGTAGAGATTAGCCAATTAATTCTGGGTTGAAGTAGCAATAAAAGAATTGTTTGTTGTTTAAATCCAATGTGATGTGAAATGCTATAAACACTAATTAGGCCTAGAATATTATTTATGAATGATGGAAAGATGTTAATTGATATGACATAAAAACTGAGCGCAGGACTACTTGAGATAATGATATTACACTTTCTTCAAATGACTATAAGCCCTGGGCTTACACATGCTTCCCTAACCTAGCCTAAAGATTGTCTGAATTTTCTGAAGGGATAAAGTAATGAAAAATGCAGATTCATCCTTCCACTTCATATTTATTTGGCTGTTATTTATTTATTTATATTTTATTTATTCCATATATCCCGCCCTCCCCACCGAGGCGGGCTCAGGGCGGCTCACAGCATAAAATTCAACAATCGGCTTAATAACAAGCAGTACAACAAGCAGTAATGAAATGGATGTTCCTTGCCTTAATAGGGGATATTTCTCAGAGCTGTTATAAAATAGGAGATAACCCATATAAAGTTAGACATGACTAAATCCCATTAAAAGCAAAGGAATGGCAGAGCTGCAACTATTTATTTAATGGGACATCATGACATAGCAATAAATGGTTTCTGGAGGTTGCATCTAGTGTCCCAGGAGCACAAAACCTGTCCAATGAAGGGCCAGGGAAGACTAGGGTTAGTACCTTCTGTGGGCAGTGAATAAAGGCCTGCCATTCCAGACAAGTGCCAACTATATTGCTATGAGTCTCACACAGTAAGTGCTCAGTCGGCAAAGGAAAGTAAAGCAAATAAAGGAAATAGCCACCACAATTGAAAATACCATAACGATGGCAGCAAAAGTTAATCAACTTTATCTTAGCTGAAAACTGAACTTGAACTAAAACTAAACTTTGAAACTTTAGTTTCAAACTGAAACTAAATGTTCCTTGAAACTAAATTCCATGACTAAGCCCCAAGATTAAGCCCCATTTCATTGACTGTAACTAGATCATGACTCCTGTGGAGCACAGGTAATTTATCTGAGGCCAGTACAAACTTGTAATGTGGGCCCCACACCACATGATCATGTCCCATGAATCATGAAAGAAATGTTACATTTTATTTCTGACATTGCATAAATAGTCCTTGTGATGGTAATAGCCTTGCAGCCCAGTTTATGATCCCATGAACCTAGATAAAATTGAACAATTCCTCTCCCCCACGCTTGGACTATGAACAGGAGTACAGTGTGATAAGGATATGCCAGTTACCCAAAAGACAAGAACAAAGAGAGATCTGGTATTTTATATGTATAGATTTTATTTTAGTTACCCTTGGCATCGTTAGAAATATTATGTTATTTCCCCTCTTTTATTTCTAAATTGACTATATGAATGTAATGCCACTTCAGTCCCATTCCCCCCACCCCAGACATCATCTTGATGAGCAGAACTATTCTGCTGTAAAATGGAGGCATACGACTTTTCTCTAATCCCCCTGATTGGTACAACCACCAAATGCCCACCATCCGGCAATATAAGGTACCTAGGCAGTATTTATTGCAGCATTCTCTCTAATAGACCTTGTTCTGTTGTGTTCTATTACTCACAGTGTTCTAAAAAAAGTTATCTCAATTGAAAAATATATGATCAATGTTATTAGTGTAATCCATTCATAGCTTTATAGACCCCAAGTCTTTCAGGGAGTGTCGTAAATCTTCAGGATGACCCTGGCAGGCAGGCATTTGCTTCACTGCAGTGATTCAATGAATGGCTTAAAAATCAGGCTGCTGGACAGCTCCCACTTAGATTAGAAAACCTGACAGCATTTGGGCCAGCTTAATTAAGCAACAGCAAGCTCCTGCCAGGCCCCTTGTTAATATAGAACTAATTCCCACAATATAGTTGTTGAATACATCACGCATACCCTGATATAAACATTGGTATTGAATTTATATCCTAATAACTGTGCATGGTGTATAGCCTTGATTTGCTATCCAGAATCACACACACCCATGAAGATTCCAAGTTTCAAGCAGATAGCCTCAAAAAAATGTATGTGTGAATGAATATGCCTGTACATGTTGATGAATACTGATTGCCGGTGAAGTAAAATGGCAACCCACAATCTAATGATGGATATATAAGCTATAGCAATGCCCAGACAGGTGAGCATGCACATTGAGAGCCAGTTTGGTGTAGTGGTTAAGTGTGCAGACTCTTATCTGGGAGAACTGGGTTTGATTCCCCACTCCTCCACTTACAACTGCTGGAATGGCCTCGGGTTAGCCATAGCTATTGCAGAGGTTGTCCTTGAAAGGGCAGCTGCTGTGAGAGCCCTCTCAGCCCCACCTACCTCACAGGGTGTCTGTTGTGGGAGGAGAAGATATAGGAGATTGTAAGCCACTCTGAGACTCTGATTCGGAGAGAAGGCAGGGTATAAATCTGCAGTCTTCTTCTTCTTCTTGATACTGGCTTTTAAAATAGCTTCAGAACTAGCAAAAGATACAATGGCGTGTACTAAAATAAATGAGGTCCCTTGGAATATGTTTTGCCTCCAAATGATTTCCACATCATGGTTAGGCAAAGGGGAAACTGCAAAGTATACTGGAGAACAGAGCAGCTCCAAATAATCAAGCTCTACCTGATAGTGGAAAGTGGAAGGGGGGTACTTCACATTAGCGATGTCAGAGAACTAATAAAAAGGACTGTTGCATTTAATCCAGTGCTGAATAACATTTTTTTTTTGAAAGTCATGGTACTTGAAAGTCAGTCATGGGCTGTGAAATGATATGGTCTTACATAGAGGTGGAGCTGTGCATTTTTAACTTCCTTCTTGTTCAACTTTCTCCTCTTCACCTCCAAATTGGCTATCCTCTGGGCTGAGTATCTCATATAAAGTATTCTCTGTGGGGATTCATTCAGTTTAAGTACAGAGAAGATGTGTTGGAATGCAAGCTTGAGAACAATTCTCTTAATGGTGTGCTGGATTGTGTTGTTAGGATGTGTTTTCACTCGACCCAGCCAGATTTATTTGCTGAGAAAGACCCTTGATAGCTATGATTCCCTGCTACCACTTTTTCATCCAGGGATCTTGCACATGTTATAGCTGCATAATAAGCATGAGCCTTAATAAGAGAATCTTTCTATCACTATATCTTCAGACGGGGAAAGTCAGTGTGGTGCAGGGATTGCCAAACTTGCTCAATGTAAGAGCCACATAGAATAAATGTCAGATGTTTGAGAGCTGCAAGACATTAACATCAGGTGTTTGAGAAACAGGGAGGGAGGGAGGGAGGAAATAGATTGGGAGGGAGGGAGATGTGGAAAGAAAGCAACTTTAACTTTAAATGGCTTGAAGAAGAGATTTAAAGAGAGAAATGCCTTATCCATCCCGGCTGATGGGATGGGAGGGGCTTCGAGAGCCACACAATGTGTGTGAAAGAGCCACACCTGGTGTGATGTAATGGCTGGAGTGCTGTACTAGGATCTTGGAGACCCAGGTTCAAATCCCCGCCCTGTTTATTGGATAACATTGATGTAGCCACACAATCTTATCTCAACCTACCTCACAGGGTTCTTGCAAGGTTAAAATGGAGAAAATCAAAGCAAAGTGAAGCCACTTGGCTCTCCACTGGGGAGAAAGACAGGGTATAACTGAAGTCTAGAAAATAAATAAATAAATAAAGGCAAAGCTTTATAGAATAAGATCTACAAGATAAATATGGCAGGCTTTTAGCACATCTTAGCAGTATGGCAGGCTTTTAACACATTTTAGCAGTATCTAGATTCAATTAAATAAAAATAAAATCATCTACCATAAATTAGACTTTGAATCATGGCTGCAATCTACAGCATACTTATTTGTGTGTAAATCCAAGTGTATGCTAGTTTTAAGTAAATCTGTTTAGGACTGGAGCATTTGTGTGAAATATGGGGAAGAAGACTGCTCCCAACATCTACATTTCCATGCTTTTTCTGCCCTCCCCCTTCTGGTGCCATCTCTGCCTTCTTATATTATGCAGTAAAAAGCAACCTGTATTTTAACTTCCCATATGGTATAACATTTCTCCAATCCTGTTGATATTATTTCATTTTCTTTGGTTCAGTATTTCTTTCAGCATCATTGTTGTCAGTCAGACAGATGTTTCTGTCATCTACCACTTCATTCCCAAGCTTTCAAACACAATGTTTACTGCATTTTCACAGAATTACAAAAAGACACTGATACTCAATAAATGCAAACAGCACATGACATTTACCAGATAGGCTCACAGAAAAGCTGCAGCATCATACTTGGCAACATTTCTAAGTTGAAAGGAAGTGTTTCTTTAAACAAAACTGGCTGAGCTTCAACCAATTACACAGTTAAAGTGCCATCCTAAATGGAGTTATATCCTTCTATGCCAATTAACTTCAATGGACACCGAAGGGTATAGCTCTGTATAGAATAGCACTATGTATCCCATAAGAGGCTTTGGGCTTCTCATTCTCTAGCATCCTCCCCAACCCTACTTTGCCATGCCACTGATGTAATGCGCTGAAGTTCAAAGAGGGGGGAAATGTCAAAATGACCTTTGTTTGATTGCTGCATTTATACATAGCCTTTCTACTAATGCATGGAAGGCAGCTTACAATTCCAAATATTAAATAAAACAAAAAAAATCCTGAAAGACAAAATAATAAAACCACAAAGCAAAATTCTCCCAGGCCACCAGCGGATGCTGAAAGCCCACTCTGGAGTGAGCTTTTCTGCCACTGCCTTTCCTTAGGGTATCCATTCTAGCCTATTTATGTCTAGTGGTCTTTACAAGAGCTGCTGGCTGGGATGAGTTCTCAGGTTTGAGCTTCTCACACATTAAAAAACACTTCAGATCCAAGCCTGCATTTTAATATTTTATATTCTTTATAATTACCAAATATTGGCTATACATTTTTTTAAAAAAAAAAAACTTACAAAACCAGTTAAATATGACAGAATATGAATACTTCCCATCTTCCTGTACCTGTAAAGCAAGGAAACAGAGAAAGGACTTTACAGCTTCATGTGTAAGCCTGGAAAATAGCTTCCTACCTTAGACCTTGTGAAAGACAGTGTCTGCTAATTTGGTTATATCTCTCTGGTCAGCTAATTTGGTTATGTCTCTCTGGTCAGCAGATCCAGTGGATCTTGCTTTAACCTTATCAGCTTCTTTGAACTCCAAGAATGTCCATTTGCCTGGGTTGGACTTCAGAAGTGTTTGCCTTACTTTGCACTTTGCCCTATTGCTTTCCAGGAGAAATTCTGTCCATCTCCCCCCACCAGCTCAGTCTGTCTCCTTGCAGATGCCTATTCAATATCACTTGAAAAAAACAACACACAAAGCTGGCTTATACCAAATCAGACCCTTGGTCCATCAAGTTCAATACTGGTTACTCAGACTGGCAGAGCTCTCCAGGGCTGTTAGGTAGGACTTAGGCCTTTCACATCACCCACCACTTGATCCTTCTTTTAACTGAAGATGTTGGGGGTTGAATCTGAGTCCTTCAGCAAGCCAAGCAAATGCTCTGAATCCCATCCCCTCTCAGTGAGTTACTTTAATCATGCAGCTGAAGGGCAGCTTTTTCTCCTTGCCATTTCAATCTCTGGGTGAAATGGAGACTCTAAGCCATGTTGGTGACTTCCAAATGATAGTGTTATTCTGGGGGAACTGGCATGTTATGCCAGAGACGGAAAGGATGGCATGCAACACGCAATGCATGCTTGTTCATTCATCCCTTGACTTGGTATTCTGTACACCTCTACGTGCTGTGTGTGCAAATACACTCATCTAAAGGAGATCGGTAGAAGATGGTCTATTTCAAATAGTAATGCTTTGAATGCTCCACTGTGCTTATACCACTTTGCTTACAATAATCTTTGTAATGATCCTGGTACTGAGGCTCAGCAATCTTCTCCCCCTAATGCAGACAGTGAACTGAGAGACAGTGACTTGTCTAAGGCGTTACTGCAACAATGCAATTCTATTAACACTTTCCTTGGAATAAGCCCCTTTGAATAGAGTGGAGCAGGATTCTGAGCAGACCCTCCCCAGTTAGGATTGCTGTTTTAGTGAGCTTCTTGTGGCTGAAGTGAAACCAGACATCTTCCAGGTCACACTTAGCCACGCTTCACTGCATCAAAAGAACCATGCAGTAATTAAATTAGATTAAATCATTTGCTTTTCTTCTATATATCCTCTTACCTCTTCTATTCTGCCTATTTTAGCTGAGGATGCCACTCCCCATTTCTGTTTCTGTTCAGCCTGTACTCCTGTTTTAAAACATTTTTAGGAACACTTGATTGTATTTTTATTATGAATGTGTGTGTTGGGGGGGGGGGGTTACATCCTGGAAAGAGCTAAGGACACAGCTTCTGCTGAGACAAATGGACCTTAGTTAAGCATCCACATCCTATTGATTTCAGTGGAACTTAAAGCTCTCCTAACTTTCCCTGACTTGCAGCTATAGTGACCTGAGCATAGACTATTTAGGATGAATTTTTATGAATAGATTCATTTATATATCTGCACAGTGTGATATGCACACTGCATATATAGCTTGCTTGCTTCTTTGTTTGACTAACTTAATTGCCCAATCCTGGCCTAGGCTGGGCCCTGGGTGATATACGTCAAGTAAAAACACAAATCAAAAAAGCAAGTAAATTCACAGATAAAACAACATAATAGTACAAATTAAGCAATAAAATTCCAATTACCACAATGGTGTCTTGCTAACTGAGTTCTTTATGTAATTATGTAATAGCATGTCTATTATGAGTGCTTTTCCCTTCCCACAAACCTGTTAGACATTCAGCAGTGTTTAATATAAAGCATATTGCATCTTCAAGTTGACAAAAATGATGGATTCCTCCCAAACTTTTCTGCTATGTCATAGTAGACTTAGCTCTATTCCACAAGATATGTCCTAGAAATGTCATTGGTGCAGCCCTACATAAGAGCCTGCTGAAATCCCATTGACAGAACAGCCTGAAGCTGCATAGGACTGGGTCAGAACAAGAGACTCCATCAGTTCTTTGCCAGCCGTCAAAATAAAAAAAGCTTTCTGAAGCTGAACACTCTGTTCCATCATAAATACTCCACAAAAAGTGGAGTATAGTCCATAGTAACTGACCATCAGGTCGCAGGATCTTTGACTGGTTCTCCCCTTACAGCAACTGCATGACCTTAAACTACTTCTATTTCCTGAAATAGGCTACAGTGTGTAGGGCAACATCCATGTGCGTTATACACGCTGACTGTGCTATTTTACTAGTACACTACTAAGACCATAGGTCATTATAGAAGATTTTAGTTTATTTCTTAGATCTTCCGGGTGGGGTGGGGGGTTCATACAATGGTTTGTCCTTCTTATTCCGCCTGAATCAGATAGGTAAAGGCGAAAGAGGAAAGTCCAACAGAGGGCGCTGTGTGATTTAGTTTTGCTGAAGGGAAACCTAAAGAAAGTAAGTAGATGGGGATGATATAGGTTGTTTAAAAATAAATTCATTCCCCACCCCACAGACTAGCACAGAAAGCATTTGAAATGCCATTCAAAACAACGTGTAGCAAATTATTAAGATATTATAAACTGTTTGCACTGCAAGCTTTGATCTCCTGTTCTCCCGCTTGAAAATAATGGATGGGCTTGGTTCGACCAAGTTTGAATTTTTTGCTTAGATGGGTTTGGAGGAGAGGCTGAGGTGCGCCTGAAAAGATCTCGGTATAAGGGAAGGGGAAAACAACTCGTTTTGTTTTGTCTCTCGTGGATGAGAAAAATTACTTGGACAAATAGACTTAGTTTGTGGTTTATTCATTTATGTTTATGTATCTGAGGAAGGAAGGAAGGAAGGAAGGAAGGAAGGAAGGAAGGAAGGAAGGAAGGAAGGAAGGAAGGAAGGAAGGAAGGAAGGAAGAAGGAAGGAAGGAAGGAAGGAAGGAAGGAAGGAAGGAAGGAGGTCGGCAGGCCAAGGAGCTGTCAATATTCTGGTCATTTAGATCTTTCCCACCAGTGTGTGATTTTACCTTTTTACAATATTAATCTGTTGGAAACATTTCCCACGTGAAGACCTTGTTTGAAACTTCACTTCATCCAGCTTTCTTTCTCTTCGGCTTCTTCACCTGGGTTGTTTCTCCACGGTTTTAAAGGCGTCCAAGATCAGCCAAGACGTCCCCTTATTCCAGGAAAGGTGAAGAGCCCTGTCAGTCAGGTTTAAGAGTGATTTGCCTCCCAACAATGCCATGATCCATGATGTGACCGTCCTCCTCTTCACTTTGTCTATTTAAAAAATAAAATAAATTCATCCGGGTTGGTCATTTCGTTACTGGAAAGCCAGAAAAACTGGGGGGGGGGGGGGGGGGAGATTGCAAGGTGGTTGTTGTTGAGAATTGGGGGAGGAGCCAGGCTGTTTTTTTAAAAACAAAAAACAAAAGACGCCTGATCGGTGTTATGAAAGCAAGGGGCAGGTCGGAAGGGTTTTTTCCCTCGCCGTTCATGCAAATGCTAGGATGGAGAACGCACGAAGCAACCAAGACTACCAAAGAGTTGTTTCTTAACTGATTGTATGAATATCCCAACTAACCAGTGTATTTGAGTAGCTGCCTGCTGCCATCTCTCTCTTTAATTTACTGACGTGGACAAAATAGTTTGCTTTTTGGCACATGCTGGTACAGAAGTCTCCGTTTAAGTCTCTCATTTTGAAAGGACCAGTTAAACCGACAGAAGTGAGGAACAAATGGTTTGGTTCTGCCCGACCTTTATCATAAACATCTTCCGAACTTCTTCTCAAAGAAAATGCAAAAACCAAAATGAAACCCATTGGGGCGGGGGGTGGGGGCGGAATAGGCTTGTATTAGCAAAGCCACTTCTCTGATGTGCTTTCATTATTTCCCACGTCTTTTATTTCAAAATGCACGTTTGGTCGGTATAGCGCAGTTGCAGTTTTACAGGAAAAATCCCAGGCCAGCCGCGCTAAATCTTGCCAGGCGTTGGTGGGCGGAGGGCGAGGGCACCTGGGCTTAGGGAACAACCCCCACCCCCCCGCCGCCGAATATGCAAGCGCACCTGAAATGCTGGGAGAGATGTCCGCACCCGCGATCCAGGCATCCGATGCACCTGGACTTGATGCACCCGAATAAAGAACCTGACCGAATGTTAAGAATTTCCAGGGAATTAGAGTCAAAAGTTCAAACCCCCCCACCCACACACCCCTACCCCCCCTGCGCAAGATAAATGCGCTGCATTGGGAGGGAATCTCTCCTTGAGGTCGGTGGACTGGATGGTGCCTGAATCTTACTGGTGTGGAAACCCCTGCTTTGCACACTTTCTGCTGGAGTCGGTTTGATCGTAACCTGAACTGGCACTGGCAATCTTCTGTATTCGTATCTCTGGCCCCACTAGTACCCACTATTTAAAAAAAATCTTATGAGAAATAGCTCTATGGAAAGTTTTTCCAATGGATAAATCTGACACGCTTTCTTTCTTTCTTTCTTTCTTTCTTTCTTTCTTTCTTTCTTTCTTTCTTTCTTTCTTTCTTTCTTTCTTTCTTTCTTTCTTTCTTTCTTTCTTTCTTCTTCCTTCCTTCCTTCCTTCTTCCTTCCTTCCTTCCTTCCTTCCTTCCTTCCTTCCTTCCTTCCTTCCTTCCTTCCTTCCTTCCTTCCTTCCTTCCTTCCTTCCTTCCTTCCTTCCTTCCTTCCTTCCTTCCTTCTTTGTCTGTGCCAGGCTATCGTTCATGGAGAGAGGGGTCCTTTGGGAAAGGTCACCGGGGAAAGGGCTAGGCGCCTTGCCCCCCGCCCAGAGGGCTACAAGCGAGGAGAAGGCACCGGAGGGCGTCCTTTTCGAGGAAGGGGCCAGGCGCGCTCGCTCGCTCGGTCAGGGCCTCGGGGGCGGGGGGAGTGATGGGCGACCGGCCCGGGCGCTGGCGGGGGGTTTCGGAACGGCCAGGCCGGGCTGCGAGGGACCAGGGGTCCCGTGCCCCTCGCGGCTTTCCGCAAGCTGGGCGGGTGGGCGGGCAGGTGGGTCCTCCTGCTGCAGGTGGCCTCGTGCCTGCCTTCCTTCCTTGGCCAGAGTGAGACGCTCCCTCCCCATCGCCGCTGGGAGGAGGGGGCCGGCCGGGGCCGCTTAGTAGCCGGCCGTCCCCCTCGCCTCGCCTCGCCTCGCCTGTGCTGGCCCCCTCCTGCCGCCGCCGCCGCCGCGCCACTCTCGCTTTTGTGCTAATAGGCCTGTCCTCATTTGCTGCCTAATTGGACTATATAAAGCCAATAAGAGGCGAGCTCTCGTCGCCGCCCGGAGCCCCAGCGCCCAGCCCGAGGGGGGCGTGGAGGAGGCGGGCGAGTGGACGCATGGACGGCGGCGGCGGCGGCAGCAGCGGCGGCGGCGGCGGGGAGGGGGGGCGCCTCTGCTTCGCGCTCTGCCCGGCTCCCTGGCTCTCCCTCACTCGCGGCCGCTCCTCTGGCCCGCCGAGGCCAGCCCCGCCGGACGCCCTTGGCCAGCCCACTCCCACCGCTTCGCTCGCCCCGACACCGGCATCTCAGCAGTCGCAGCCGGCGCCCCGTTGACGCAGGAGCAGCCAACGCACCAGCCGCCACCCCCGGCGGCAGCAACAGCAGCAGCGGCAAGGAGGCCCCCGCCGACTCCCCGGTCCCGCCGGCCCCAGCGCCGGGGCTTTGGGCTCAGCCCCTCCCCGCCTGCCTCCGCCCGTCCCCGATGCCCTCGGCCAATGCGGAGCCACCTCGGAGCGCAGTGTGAACGCCGCCCTGCCGACGGGCAGCCCGCCGCCGGAAGGATGCCCGAGACCGGACAGGACGCCCCCAGCAGCCAAGCGCAGCCCTCCCAGCCGCCGCCGCCCCCCAAGGAATCTCCCTTCTCCATCAAGAACTTGCTCAATGGGGACCATCCCAAGGCGCCCCCCAAGCAGCCCCGAGCGCTCTTCCCGCCGGTGGCCAAGGGGGCTCTGGAGGGGGCCGGCTTCGCCCTCTCGCAAATGGGAGACCTCGCCTTCCCTCGCTTCGAGATCCCGGCGCAGAGGTTCGCCTTGCCTGCCCACTACCTGGAGAGGTCTCCTGCCTGGTGGTACCCCTACAGCCTCACCCCCGCCGGAGGCCACCTGCCTAGGCCGGAAGGTACTGGAGAGACCCCTCCCGCCCCCCACCCAACTTCAAGAGAGGGATCTGGCCGGGAGCTCATCTGGGGCTCCGGCGCCAGGCTGCCACCTCCTCCCAAGCCACCCTCTCCCGCCTGCTCCCCCGGCTCTTCTCGGGGGCCTCCAGGACGAGTCAGGTGGTCGCCCGAGGAAAGTTCTGTCCCCAGGGGTGGGGGTGGGGGTCTGCTCGGAACAACCTGGTGGGGTTTGCCCAAGATAACCTGTGCTGGGGGGAGGGGGAATCTCCGTCACTTTTGCTCGGTAGGCTCCCCCAAGAAGGCCACCTTACGGTTAATCATCGCAAACTCTTGACATCCAAGGAAGTCTCCTTTCCAACCTGTCCACCTCCCCCGCCCCATCAAGTGGTCTCTCCCCTCCCAAACTTTGTAACTCCATTGACCCCTTTAAGAACTCCCCCCCCCTTAAGGTCACCACCATCCCCCGAAATGCTTTGTGGCGGGCCACTGTCCAAAAGGACTGCCTTGCTGCAATCCTAACCATGTTTACTTGGAGCTATCAAATTAAAATCTTACAAACCGAGTTCCGAGAAAGTGACTGAAATGTAGACAGAAGCTTGACGGGGAATTAGTGGAGACTCTTCATGAGACACGATCAGGGTTCCAGTTTTTTCAAAAGAGAAGGGGGGGGGACCTGTTGGAAGTCCTTTTTAAAAAACTCGAATGTGACATTTATTTATTTTTAAGTGCCTTTAGGATCGCAGGGTCCAGTGGGACTTTTGTATTCCGCAAATGCAATCGTTTGAAAGTAAATTCTGTGGAAACCAAAGGAGACTGGCTTTGAAGTAATTCGGGTCAGAATCTGGAGGTGTAAGACAGAAGGAGGTGGATGAGGCTGACTCCCGAGGAAGTGTGCAGGAGACTGCGAGCTCTGCTAAAGGCAGGACTCTCTGACCTCGATGCGATTTACATCCAAGGAGAAGCGTTTGGCCAAACTTTGACCCTCGGAAGGCGGCAGTAGTTGCCCGCACATTGACTTGGGAGCGAAGGCCCTCAGTGGGGAGGGGAGCATGCTTAAGATAGGTTTTCTCGGGAGTAGACCCTGAGAGCTTGCCTTTTGAGGATCGCGGGTTGTCCAGTGGTCGGCCGCGCTGTCCTGACTCGGTTCTCTCTCTCTCTCTCTCTCTCTCTCTCTGTGGGGGGGGGGGGTGTGCGTGTCTGTGGCTTGCTTTCCTCCAGCATCGGTGGAGAAATCCCTCCTGCTGAGAGACTCTTCACCGGCCTCGGCGGGGACGGACCGGGACTCGCCGGAGGAGCCGCTGCTGAAGGCGGAGCGGGAGGCCAAGGAGCTGGACTCCAAGAGCGCGGACGAGATCATCCTGGAGGAGAGTGACTCGGAGGAGGTGAAGAAGGAGGAGAGCGGCGCCGAGGACTGGCCCAAGCGGGAGGCGGCCGACGAGGGCGCAGAGAAGAAGCCGTGCCGCAAGAAGAAGACGCGCACCGTCTTCTCCCGCTCGCAGGTCTTCCAGCTGGAGTCCACCTTCGACCTCAAGCGCTACCTGAGCAGCTCCGAGCGGGCCGGCCTGGCCGCCTCCCTCCACCATCACCGAGACGCAGGTCAAGATCTGGTTCCAGAACCGGCGCAACAAGTGGAAGCGGCAGCTGGCCGCGGAGCTGGAGGCCGCCAACCTCAGCCATGCAGCCGCCCAGCGCATCGTCCGCGTCCCGATCCTCTACCACGAGAACGCCGCCGGCGCCGAGCCCGCAGGAGCAGGAGGCGGCGGAGGAGGAGGAGGCGGCGGCGGCGGGGGCCCGACGGCGGGCGGCGCGCCGGTCAGCCAGCCCCTGCTCACCTTCCCCCACCCCGTCTACTACTCGCACCCCGTGGTCACCTCGGTGCCGCTCCTGCGGCCCGTCTGAGAAGGCCGCCTGGAGCAGCCCACCGGGGAGGAGGGAGGGAGAGGGGCGGCGGGGGGAAGGGAAGCGGAAGAAGGCTGGATTCCTCTAGAGACCCTGGCCCAGGGAGCCGCCGACCTCGTCCGGCCCAGCCAGGCCTTCTCCCCAGGCCAAGAGGTGGCCCCGGCCCCGGCGCAGCGGGTAGGGGGGAAGAGGTGCCGGAGCTGCCCTTCTGGACCGAACTGTGAGCCTTCCTTTCATTTCAGGGGACA
>NC_083228.1:48466355-48636355 GCF_032191835.1 Heteronotia binoei | reverse complement strand
AAAGGTAAACTTGAACCTTTATTTGCTCTGTGTTACTTTGTAGAAGTTGGAAGTTCAGCAACTCATGAGT
Organism: Heteronotia binoei; assembly: GCF_032191835.1. Taxonomy (NCBI): domain Eukaryota; kingdom Metazoa; phylum Chordata; class Lepidosauria; order Squamata; family Gekkonidae; genus Heteronotia; species Heteronotia binoei. Next base: position 48,636,285 of record NC_083228.1, on the reverse strand, counting down.
CGAGATGCAAATCCCCAGGCACTCCCCCACTTTAGAGTAATCAGAAATGGGGGGGGGGAGGGAAATGTCTTCTGGCCACTTCATTATTCCCTATGGAGATCAATTCCCATAGGGTATAATGGAGAATTGATCCGGGGGTATCTGGGGTTCTGGAGGGGCTGTTTTGAAGTAGAGGCACCAAATTTTCAACACAGCATCTGATGATGACTCTCCTCAAAATGCTCTCCAAGTTTAAAAAAGAATGGACCAGGGGGTCCAATTCTATGAGCCCCAAAAGAAGGTGCCCCTATCCTTCATTATTTCTAATGTAGGGAAGGCATTTAAAAGATGCGCTGTTTCTTTAAATGTGATGGCCAGAACTCCTTTTGGAGTTCAATTGTGTTCTCACAACTTTGCTTATGGTTCCACCCCCAATGTCTCCTGGCTCCACCCCCCAAATCCCCAGATATTTCTTGAACTGAACTTGGCAACCCTAGGACTCGTACTGACATTGACTTGGCACACTGGGCCAAGGCAGGCCTGCAGATGTTGAGGAAGGAGCTCCCAGCTGTGACCATATTCTGGTCTGGTTGGTGTGGGGTCCTCTGCTCAGAGAGGGCCAATGTGGCAAGGAGAAAGATTACCAGGAAGCTGGGCAAGTGTGCAGAGGTCAAGGGGGGCCATAGGATCCATTATCCAGACATTTCTCATCGAATGGTAGCCCTGTTTGGGCCTGAAGGCATCCACCTGTCTCACTGGGGAATGAATATCTGGCTGCATGGTATTGAGAATGGGATTGGGGATGGCCTATGGGGTTGGCTACAGCTGTAGGAGCATTGGTGGGAGTTGAGCAGCAGGAGATCCAGCTCTTGTGGCAGTATCAGAATGAAGCTAGATCCATTCTCAGGAAAGCCAGCCTGTGTGCCTCTTTTCCTGTGTATGGGGATCCCTTTAAGGGACCTTGGGCTGAGGGATTCAAGGAGCATGCCCTGCTCAGCAGCTTTTGGAAGCTACCCTCATTCTCAGGTAACAGGGGAGACCAGATAGTGGCAGTCATCCTGGTGGGATCCTGTGACTTGTTATCCCATGGTTCTCATGGCCACAGCTGGCAGGCTGGGGTGGGCAGGAGATCATTGACTTACAGCAAGGTGGTCAGTATCCAGGATCTGGTTCCCGATGGTGTGTCAAGGCTTCTTACAGTTGTAACCAAGAAAGTTGTGGCCAATTTATTTCAAGACAGGTCATGCATGTGTTATTCAAACCTGGGTCATAAAAAGGGTTAATGGGGGTGGTGGCTTCAGCTACTTCCCCCACACCCTCCCCTTGGTGCTGGAGCAGCAAACCTATATCAGATGCGGGATTCTGGCCTCAGATTTCATCTTGCCACCGCTATTTGTAGCAGTTGTGGGAAAGTTATGGGGAAATAAGATATGCCCACAACAATAATCTCCACATAAGCTGTGACATGTATACAGAATCACAAAGATAGAAGTAACACATGTGCCAAAAATACATGTGTTTCTAGCACAGCATTTTCTGTGAGTTCAATAGTTGCTGCTGGGATTTTAGAAATCGCCGTAGAGGAATCATTCATTCCACTGGTACTCAGAATACATAGAGTCTTGAGCTGAAAACCTCAGTCTAACTACAACTGATACTCCTGTTGTCACTTGAATATCATGGTCATCCAGGGACAGGTGATGTATAGTATATGCAATGGTGACATGAGCATCCCTGAAGCCAGGGCAGCTGTTGAGGCCATGGGGTCCAGTGGCACCTACAGCTTGCACTGGTGTGTACTCTCCATGCAGGAAAGGACATAGTTTGGGAAACAGAAAGCGTTCAGTGGAGATATAATACTATATAATCCACCCCCTGAAATTGTCATTTCCTCCAGGAGAAGTGATCTGTGAAACCATGAGATTGGCTACAATTCTGGGAGAACTCAAGCGCTGTCCTGGAGATCAGCAGTCTTATGCTAGGGCTGCCAGCCTCAAGGTGGGGTATGGACATATCCCACTTTTACAACTGATTTCCAGCTGGCAGAGGTCAGCTCCCCTGAAGAAAATGGCTGCTTTGAATGGTGGAGTTTATGGCATTGTATCATGCTGAGACCCCTCCCCTCCCCAAACCCCATCCTCTCCCAACTCCACCTCCAAAGTCTCCAGGTATTTTCCAACACAGATCTGGCAACCCTACCTCATGCCCACTCCTGCACCCTTCTCCTGCCAACTCACTTGCCACACTGGCTGCCACCTGCACTTCCAGTTGCATTCGTTGCCCTGCCCTGCAAGGGAAAGGATGTGTGGGTGGTGCATGGCAAAGGTGCTCCTGGTGGTGGTGATACTCTCTACCGCACACATAATCAGAAATGCTGGGGGAAGGGAATGCAGGTAATATAGGATTGTGGGCACTGGGAGGGCTCACAAGTGAGCAGAAAGATGCACAGGTGGAGTAGGCTTCAGGAAATGTACACAGGCAGGTAGAAGGGAAGGGGTGAAGCCTAGTTTCTATTGTGCTTGGATTGCAACAGTTGTCTGGATTGCACCCACATGACTCCACACAGCAAACTACATGGCAGAACAAGAGATCTAGTCTAACCTTCTCCAAGACATGCTAGATCTCTAAATACAGGGGATTTGGTTTGTATTGGAGATTAGTCAGTCATGTGAGCCCCACCTGCAGCCTGAAATGGAACAGCCCAGGTACAGGTTTACCACCTCTGTGAGAACGAAATGATATTGCCAGGAGGTCTCCACTATGGCTGGAGACTCAGCAACCCTAGCAGAGTGGGGAAATGCTGAGTGTCATGACATGGTTATCCAGAGACATGATTCCTCTCTATACATCTCTGAAGGGCTGTCACTTAGAAGAGGGCAGGGAGCTGTTCTCGTTGGCTGCAGAGGAGAGGACCCACAATAATGGGTTTACATTAAAGGTGGGAAGGTACTGGCTGGATATTAGGGAAAGCATTTTTACAGTACGAATTGTTCAGCAGTGGAATCAGCTACCTAGGGAGGTGGTGAGCTCCTCCCCTTCACTGGCAGTCTTCAAGCAGCAGCTGGATGAACATTTGTTACTAGAGAGCCAGTTTGGTGCAGTGGTTAAGTGTGCGGACTCTTGTTTGGGAGAACCGGGTTTGATTTTCCACTTCTCCACTTGCACCTGCTGGAAAGGCCTTCGGTCAGCTATAGCTCTGGCAGAGGTTGTCCTTGAAAGGGCAGCTGCCGTGAGAGCCCTCTCAGCCCCACCCACCTCACAGGGGGTCCGTTGTGGGAAGAAAGATAAAGGAGATTGTGAGCTGCTCTGAGACTATGAGATTCGGAGTGGAGGGCGGGATAGAAATCCAATATCATCTTCTTCTTCATGCTCTAGGCTGATCCTGCATTAAGCAGGGGCTTGGACTAGATGGCCTGTATGGCCCCTTCCCATTCTGTGAATCTATGACATCAGGAGGTGTGTGATTTCTATTAAGGAAGGAGAGGAAGAAGCTAAATACTTGGCTACTGTTTTCACAAGCAGTGTGTTTAGTTTAATACCTCACTTGGTCTTGAAGATGATTGTAGTAACTCCACACTTAAACATTAATAGCACTTGTGTGTGAATAATGCTTACACAGAGTTTTATTAAATGGATCCAAATGAATAAATAACATCCTTCCCACCCAAAATACTTTTTGGGCCCCCTGGAAGCTCCCAGTTCTGAAATCATTTACATCCAGTAAACCATTCTATAGCCTATGCCCTTTGTACTCTGTGTACCATGAGAGATACAGAAAGAGAAAGGAGAGAGACTCTCATATATTCCCTACACCATTTTTCTCTTTAGTGGATATTAGCAGATGTGCTTCCAGCAGACTGGATAAGCATAAACAGGCTTTTAGACTGACAAGTGCATGAACCAAAGCCCTACCGGTGAATTTGCTTCTGCTCCCTACTCTCTTGGCAAATATCTTTAGTTCCATAGCCTTCTACAGAACTCCTGTTTTAGAGCCAGCACATTGTCAAAGTTGGATTGCCTGAGATCATGCTCTCTTTCCCTCTCCCAAGAGAGATGGCTGATCGATTTGATTTTCCTTGCTGCCTAGTGACAGAAGTTTCTAAGTGCTGTAGCTTTGGAACTGCTGCTTAGGTTCACTTGGTGGTATCAGAGGAGCATACTGCTATTTTCTTCAAAACAGGAGAAGACTCCATTCCAATCTGCATTTATGATTCTCTCACATCTCTTTCACCATAATAGATTGATTGTAATTCAAAAGGTAAAACTATATTGTCAACAGTTTTGTGAAGACATACTTGGAATTTCCCCCCAAAGTATAATTTTGAGGGGAAACCATAACAATTACCAGTACTTGACTACCAACAATCCTGTGACTGCTTTAAAATGTCCTGTGCAGCATGGGATGAAAAACTGCCTTCAGAGTGCAGAAATTACCATGCATCTATCTTCCCTGGTAGGTTGCCACATTGCCTTCTTTGGCAACCTCCCTCTGCCAGCCTCTGGAACACATCATTGCTCAAATGAAAGTTGAGAGAAAAAAAGGAAGGGGAAATGGTGTCACACAGTGCTCTTCTGGATGAATATGCAGAAGTGATGTCACATCTGCATATAGTTCATACCTGACTGGCCCAGCCACATGGCTGAAGGGGAGGATCAATCCAGGCAATCCCAAGGCAGTCTCCATCAGCACTCAACAGGGCTGCACAGTCCAGGAATTATTCAGCAAGTCCCCCATGCCCCTAAAAGGGGGTTGCCAATGATGCTCACTAACTAAACAGAATCCTGCCAAACTATATAGTGACCAACCTATTTAACAGCCACACCAAAGCCAATTCCACAGTCCACTATACAAGCAGTACAAGGTAGGCAAAAAATACCTCTTCCACATGCCAATACAGAAAAAGGTGAAAGAAATCCTACCCAGTCCCCACAAAACAGGGGTGATCAGCTCCCCACAAAACAGGGGTGATCAGGCTAGGAGGGTGGGCTGAGCACAAGACGAAGACTGCTTGAGCAGAGCAGAGCCAGCCTAGGGACTGAATAGTGGGACTTTTTGTGGGGGCATTCTCCCAAATCTTGGTGGCAGAATTGATGGAAATAGGCACATCTATTTTTTAAACAAACAAACAAAAAACACTGCCCACAGCTATTGGAAACAATTACGATGATGAGAATTTTATTTGAAATACAATTTTAAATTAACTGAATTACCCCCAATTTCTAGTATTGACAGATAGAGACACACATAAAGAACATTTCTCTTCATTTACTATCTACACTTCATTCTATAAACTTTACTCATGCCCATCTCTAGTCGATATCTTTCTGAACTAAAAGCCTCCCATCTCTTTAGCCATTCTTCATGGAAAAGAGGTTCCAAGGCTTAATGTATTCAGACTGATGGGACCTAAAGCACTACATATGGGCTCTTCTCATCAGAAGGAAGAAAGTGTCAGCCTCTGAAATACTACATAAGCATCTGGCAAAGGCATTTCCTGTTCTGAGCCAATTGACTGTTTGATGAAGTGATTAATTATTACGAAAGAGAGTAGTTAGATGAATCTGCCATGTTGAAATGCTCTTTTCTTCTGGAGAATGGTTCCATGATGCTGTAATCTGCATGAGTTCAGATGTCTAATCGCTGTATACTAATGTTATTCCAATAACGTAAGTGATATTATCCTTGATTTACATTGATGTAATTTAGAGAGTACTCAGACAGTGAACATGTAATGATATCTGTGAATGGTCTGAGCCATCGCCACTCCCATCATCATTATCAATCATTTTCATGTTGCAAACCACTGTAGGAAATAATAAGAGCGAGGGAGTGATTGGCATAAAATCATCCTCCGTCTATTATGACTTGTGCTCCAACCAAAGAAGTCTTTCTTTCTTTCTTTCTTTCTTTCTTTCTTTCTTTCTTTCTTTCTTTCTTTCTTTCTTTCTTTCTTTCTTTCTTTCTTTCTTTCTTTCTTTCTTTCTTTCTTTCTTTCTTTCTTTCTTTCTTTCTTTCTTTCTTTCTTTCTTTCTTCAACAACCATTTTCTACAGCAAAATATATAATCAAATTTGGGATCCATCAGCATGTGTCCATTCATCTAAAACAAAACCCTTCATTTGTTGTATGATTTTCATGGTGCTATAGGGGGTATCACTCTGTTACATTTGCAGACTGGTTGTAATGGAAAGCGTTGTCAAGTCACAGCCAACTTATGCCTATCCTATAAGGTTTTCAAGGCAAAAGATATTCAGAGGTGGTTTGCCATTGCCCGCTTCTGTGTAGCATTCCTGGACTTCCTTGGCAGTCTCCCATCCATGTACTAACCAGGGTCAACCCCGCTTAGGTTCTGAGATCTGATGAGAGTTGCCTAGCCTGAGCCAAGACCAGTTACAGATTGAAAATAAAATTGCATTTTGGCATCCATGTTTTGTTCCACAATTGCCATCTCTGTCTCATCCTTCTTGCCACTCTTCCTTATGCTCCTAGCATGTTCAAGCACAGTGTTCCCACCAGTGAGCTTGGCAGGTTGGCAACTTTCCTCTATAACAATCCAAAGAACCCTCCAGTAAATCAGCTCTCTTTCTTACCCAACTACTGGTTTCGTGTTTTGGTGAGGATTCGACCCTCATCACTGGGCAAAACTGAACATTAGATGTAGTTCTGTGTTTCTTTTAACCTATTTTGTTTTAAAAGATGCATCCTTTTGGTTTATGATTTGAAAACACAATTGGGAAGAGAAGGGCTTTATAACCAAGCCTCAGATTCAGTGGGAGCTCACAGGAGCACAGCCCCTGAACCTTTCTGAGAATTCCACCTCCTCTTTCTGAAAGTTCCACCTCCTTGTCCATTGAATAGTAGGTGCAGTTGCATAACAATCCCTGGATGAGTTCCACCACCTATTTTTCTACAAAACGACCCCTATTTATAACCTTCTCCTGTGCCATTTTCTTATCAAAATTTTCCTGCAACAAACTGCTTTTGAAACTGTAGAAGAACACTTAGGAAAAAACAGCAACACATGTTGGATATAGTGATTTTTGTAGGAAAAGGGTAAGGTCAAGGTGTTTAAAAAAGCCTCCTTAAAGTCATAGCCTATTTGGTAAAAGGAAAAAAAAAGTCTCTTAAAAGGTTATGGAGCTCCATATAATGTGTCATTCTGTGTTAAGGCTTTGGGAAAGTTAAAAGAAACAGCAGTATGTCCCTGATGCATTGCCTCCCTCCTCCCTGGTTTTCCTAAAGCCAACCTACTCTTTTCTTTCTCTATCATACTCCAATGCTAAAGGGTGACAGACAGAATTCTGAGAACTGGCTATTATATATAGATAATCTTGCAGGCAATTGAGCATCAAATTGCATGAGGCTGTTTTTTAATTTCACAAGATCCTATTATACAAATTAATAATAGCTTTTACTGATATATTACTAACAGTTGTTACACTTTTTAAATAAAATGTGAAATATTCATCCTTTCCTATAACTTTGAGACCTGGTATAATTATGATTCTGTGTTTGCAGACTTCTTTCCAGTGATTTTTGCTTTCTGAAGGAAAGTATCAGTAAATCTTTAGTTCTCAAGTGACGAATTGTGAAGGGTATTTTTTTTTTAAAAAAGCCAAAACAAAACAAATGCCACCTCAGTCTGTCCCATTTCACCTAAATTTTTTGAAGTAACTGTGTTTCCTTAGAGATTCCATATAAAATATAATATAAAATATCACTCACTTCCCAATATTATTCATAGAATTCCTATTATAGAACATTGAGAAGCCAGATTACAAGCGTAGAGAAATATTTTATGATCAGTTTGAAAATGTGGTTACTGCGGCTATAAATTAAGAAGTAAAATTACTCCCACATTGAGTATTGATATACAGTGTAGGGCAGAAAAAAAGTCTTTTGACACATGCTGTACAATGAATATGGAGGAGTTCCAAAAGCGTTGGAGTGCAGGTTTTTTTTGCAAAGTTGACTGCTTACAAAGAGATGAAGGTAGAATTAGGTTGTGGGACATTAAGAGTGACTCTTCAAGAGGTTTCCTTGGAGATAAATATATGGAGTGCCTGCAAACCACCCTAACCAGATCTTATATTACAAATGGAAGAGGGGAGAAAAATGTAAGCTGTTTTGGGTCTGTATTGTGGAGGAAGGAAAAGGAGAGTTGGTTTTATACCCCACTCTTCACTAGTTTCAAGGTGGCTTACAATTAACTTCCCTTTCTCTCCCCCAAACAGACACCCTGTGAGGTAGGTGGCGCTGAGAGGACTGAACCAAGGTGGGTTATAAATGAATTAAATACTTAATAAATATGAAGATAGGGGACAGATAAAAGAAAGGTGAGTGGGTGGATGGATGGATGGATGGAAAGAGACAAGGAAGGAGGAAAAGGTGAGGGTGTAGGGTCTGCCAGGAGGAGGGAAAGAAGAAATAGTGTAGGAAATGGGATATAAAAGCAGAAGCAGATTTATTGTATGTGGCCATTGGTACAAGGTTAAAGGAAAAGGGATACAGGGATAATAAGGAAGCTCCCACAACTCATCCTAGTTTGGCTGCTGGCAGTACATAACTGGGCTACAGATTTCCTGAGTAGAGGCTGCCAGGAGGAGGAAAGGAAATCTGAAGAGACTGGTTTGATTAAGGTAGGCTTACTTGTGTGTGAGAGAAAATGAAGCAGGAAAAAGGGACAGGTTATGGTGGTGTTTAGGAAAGAAAAAGAGGAAATAGAAAAGGAATGGAAAAATGAGATGTTCCCTGCAGTCCTTGTGGGTCCCCCTCTTGTAGCTATATATTCTTGAACATTGTGGGACTAGAAGCAGCCAACATGTTATTAGTATGCAGGGCCAGTGCTAGGGTTTTTGGTGCCCTAGGTGAGCTGCCCACTAGCATCCCCCCCCCTCCAGAAATTTAAAAATCAGAGAATTGTAGGAGAAATGAAGAAACTTGAAACTATTTACATTTTTAATTTACAGGTTTTAATTTTTTTTAAAAAAATTGTGCGATTAAACAATGAAAATTGTGAGAATACTTCTTGATCCTTTTAGCTGGAGGTTCCAGGGACAGGACCTTCCCATGACCATTTCTACTTGATGCTTTTAGTTGGAGGTGCCAGTGACAGCACCTTGCGCATGTGAGAAAGATGCTCGACCACTGAGCTACAGCTCCCACCCCATGGCTCTGTTAAAGTAGAGTAGGAAGGATGAGTGGCAGCATACAACTTCAACAGGAACCAATTTTTAGAAACTGTAATTGACTTTTCTTCAGCTTTTACAATTGGTTAATTTATCCCTGCTGTTTCCCAGGTCTGTAATAGACCTGGGGAATGTAATACTGGCTGGGCAGCATCTGCACTCCATGGAGCCTGCTTTCCATTGGGAAAAACAGCTTCCAGGGAGCACATACGCTGTGCATGGGGAGAGGGCGTGCCTAGCGGCGCCCTTTAGGCCAAGTGGCGCCATGGGTGACCGCCAACTTGACCTACTCCCATGCACCGGCCATATTAGTATGTAACTAATGGAAACGCTAAGTAGAGTTATACCCTTCTAAGTCTATTGAAATTGATGAGATTTGAAGTGTGTAGCTTTACTTATTATGGTGGAGGAAGCTAGGGCAAACAATGATACTTATGTAGAAGTCTGAAGAATTTTGTATTCTGTGTGTTTGGTAAAGAAACAAGGATTCTCATCAGGCTGGGAGGGAGAGAATGTGCATGTGTGAAATGCTGCCAAGTGCACTGTATTTGAATACATGGGAAGTAACCCAACAAACATGTTCTAGCTGCTCAAGAACATTGAACCAATCTGCAAAAAAGTCTCTCTGCTAGGTAAGTAGACAGTGAACTGAACTGGTGAGAGTTTGAGCATCCCTGTAAGAGATCAGATTGTCATTGACTTTAAAAAATCCACACTAAGTATGGCTTTTGGAAGACATAATTACTTATGACAGACTAATAATATTAAAGGAAGGTGCACATACTGTTACTTAGCTGCCTTGAATCTTAGGAGATGAGGTAGGTAGGATATAAACATTTTAATACTTGTCAATTAATGCAGAATGGTTAGCAAGAAGGCAAGCTGCAAGCTAAAGAACAGGGAAATCTACAGCCAGTCAATGGCAAAATAAACTCTGAAACAATGCAAAAAAAAAAAATTAATAATGCATGGTGTGGGTGCAGTAATCCACAGTGGCTTGTACCAGGCATGTGTCACAATTTGTGCAAAGGGATAATTCATTTTTCTAGAGTCTGAAATTAGAAGCAACAAGTTCAAAAGAGAAAACAATGTGTATAACTAATGGGGTTCAGCATAAAAATAGTGAAGACAGCACTGAAGATTAATTCTTTGTAAATTCAGCCTAAGTAGGTGGCCTTAGGCTGTAATTACTGTTCTGAAATAACTGTTATCAGGGCTTTTTTTTGTAGCAGGAACTGCTTTGCATATAAGGCACACACCCCTGATGTAGCCAATCCTCCAAGATCTTAGAGGGCTCTTATTACAGGGTCTACTGTAAGCTCTTGGAGGATTTGCTACATCAGGGGTGTGTGGCCTAATATGCAAAGCAGTTCCTGCTACAAAAAAAGCCCTGACTATTGTGGGAGAGCCTAGTATAGGCACAAACCCCTTCCTGAGATCTGTCTAATGGGAAAGAAAAACCACCAAAGGCTTTTGGCTAACACAGCACAGTCTTTGTTAAGGATGATCATCCTGATTTCTGGAAGAATAGATCATGCAAGTGTCCTGAACAAGATACAGAGTCCTTTCTTTCTAGGATAAAGTAGGCAAAAGGTCAGGGTCTAGAATTTTGAAGAGAGGTCATCACTTCTGTTCCCAAGCATAATTCTCTCTTTAGCACCTGTTCAGAGTATATTCAGCATTCCCAAAAGACAAACAAACAGTGAAACTCTTCCCTGCAAGATTTCATGGCACCAACCCTTGACTGAATTAATGTTGCTAAGGCAACCGAGGTCAAAACAACAAATCCACAGTGAGGAGAGGGATCAGGAAAGACCACAACATTTCTGAAATGTAGCAAACCAACACAAAGTAGGGTTGCCAGGACCCCTTGCCAGTTCAGCGGGGATTTGGGGGGGCATTCTGGTGGTGGGTGGGGACTTCACATGATGTCCCCAACATGATGACATCACCCAGAAGTGATGTCATCTGATTGGGGGCATCGAGTGGGGGATGCACAGGTTTATGGGCAGACTCTATGGTTAAATTGGACTTAAACCAGAGAGTTTGCCCCCAAACTAGAAAGTCCCCCATGTGATGTTTCTGACATGATGATGTCACTTCCAAGTGATGTCATAACATCAGAGACATTGCACAGTGAAGTCCCTGTTTATGGGAGGAGTCCCCCTGCCAGCCAGTCGGTCCATGGCAGGGAGAAGCCTCCAAACCAGGGGATCTCCAGCTGAGACCTGGGGACTGGTATCCCTAACATAGGCTCATAATTTAAAGACTATTATAAGACATGTAAAATTCCTTAAGTATTAAAAAATCTGACAAGTTAGAAAATTTGACAAAACAAGACACAACCATATATGCTTGAATTCCATCTTTTCAAGCATGGTACACCATGTGAGGCAAAATCAGCAAAGGGTTCTTAATCTGTCAGTTAAGATACCAATAAAGATTCTTTCAACAGAGAGCCAGTTTGGTGTAGTGTTTAAGTGTGCAAAGTCTTATCTGAGAGAACCGGGTTTGATTCCCCACTCCCCCACTTGCACCTGCTGGAATGGCCTTGGGTTAGCCACAGCTATCGCAGGAGCTGTCCTTGAAAAGGCAGCTGCTGTGAGAGCCCTCTCAGCCCTACCTACCTCACAGGGTGTCTGTTGTGAGGGGAGAAGGTATAGGAGATCGTAAGCCGCTCTGAGTCTCTGATTCAGAGAGAACGGCTGGGTATAAATCTGCAGTCTTCTTTTTCTTCTTCAACAGACCACATCAATTTCCATTTGTCAATTGATCTTGAAGAAAATTATTAGCTGGCAAAACAAAGTTTAGGGCAGAAACTTTATTGCTTAAAAGTCTCAGCTCAACTTTTCTCTCTCAGGAAACTGAGAACTTGGCTTCCCAACTTTGTAGATATGATTCAGAATGTTAGAAAATGCAGAGCATTCTAAAAACTGCTGCTGAAACCTAATGTTAAAGTGCTAGAGACTGAATACACAAATAACTAGAGAGGTTGATCCATCATTTGAACTGAGAGATTATTTGATTTTTGCAAATGAGATGTTCAAAAATGAAACTTCTTTTCTTAAAACCCCATTGATTAGGATCCTGTGATCCATAAGCAGAATGAGTGGAATGCAGGAAAGCTCCATGATCCCTGTGCCCAAACATCACCAGATCCAACCCATTAACTTGAGCTGAGTATCTCATACGATCACTTGATGATTTGTTCACAGTTTAAAACAAACAACATTTCATGTGGTTTTGCGTCTGCAGAAGTAACAATATGGTATCTGGCTAGTAGCTGATGTTGTGCATTCTCACAATGTACTCACCTGTTTTGATTATGTATGTGCAGGGTCATTTTGGACAGATAATGAATAATTAAAAAAAAATCTACATTTGACTGTATATGCTGATTTTATGGCCGCACAGGTGATAATATTAAACAGTCACCAGCATTCATCAGGGTAACACAGTTTACATCAACATGTTTGCCTTTGGAAACAGGCAAAATAAGTGAAGCCAGAATACTAGAGATATAAGGCATACAGCACAAGACAAAGACTGCCTAGGCAGGAGTGGAGCCAGTCATTAGCCAGTGCCAGCTCCACCCCATAGATGACCAGGTTGCCCTGTCACTCTTCCCCCTCACGCGGAGGCAAAGGCACCCCTCCCCCCATGATGGCCTGGCTGGTTGGCTTGCTCTTGGGTGGGAGCTGTATTTATTCAAAAGATTCTCAGCCCAGCTTAAAATCACTAAAACCAAGGTAATAGCATTATAAGCACCCCATAGTCAAACAGTAATACTCCAAATGAAAAGATTCTTCACATGGTGAAGAATGCTCCCCTTGGTGTCTGAATGTTCCTCTTGCTCATGTGCAGAGGGTACCTCTCCTGGCAACAGGGTTTGGATCAGCCTGGGAGGACTGAGAAAGAAATTCTAAAGTTAAGGTAAAACAGATAAAGCTGGTTCCCTGTGCAAGCATCAGTCATTTTCAACTCTGGGGTGACATCACATCATGATGTTTTCACAGCAGACTTTTTACAGGGTGGTTTGCCATTGCCTTCCCGAGTAATCTACATTTTCCCCCCAGCACGCTGGGTTCTCATTTTACCAACCTCGAAAGGATGGAAGGCTGAGTCAACCTTGAGCCGGCTACCTGAAACTAGCTTTCGCTGGGATCGAACTCAGGTCGTGAGCAGAGAGCTTGGGACTGCAGTACTGCAGCTTTACCACTCTGTGCAACGGGGCTGCATGGAATTAAGATACCATGGGTGAAATGCCCTTATCTCCAATACCAAGCTACACAAGCAAGGCACCTGATGACAATCTTCACAGATCAACAGACTCATATAGCAGTAGGCAATTGTTTAAACAACTGAAGCATGTGCATAGATTGCTATGCTTTGTTTTAACATTTAGTACTAGTTCTCCTGATTATATACAGTAGTAGTAAGTTATTAATTTTAAAGATGAGATGTTGTCCCTTTCCAAATGATGCATAAAGCAGACTCGGAAGTGTTATACTGTTTTTATGCTGTGGTACTTTGGGGAAGCTATTGAAAATCATTAATATCAGTATTTTAGTACAGTCATTTCAGTCTGTTTCATCTGAAAATTAATATTTGATCTTGACTGCTGTTCTGGTTTTATTGTGATGTTTTATGGTTGTATTGTTTTGTTGTGCCATTACAAGTTGCTTTAAAATACTTGTAAGATGGACAGCTGGGGTGTAAATGTTTCAAACAGACAAGCACAAGGAGTCTCTGGGAAATGCAGTATAGTCAGGATCCCAAGTAAATTCATTGCACTTAGCTGCCCTACATGACTTCATTTCTCAGGGGCTCTTTGTCCCTGGCATGCTGTCATTACAGAATTTGAAAGGAAGGGAGTGAAGCTAGGATTTTGCAGCTATTACTGCTAGGTAGGTTTAGGACATCTCTTTATCTGTATATTTTTATGCTGCCTCAAAATAGCTTAAAGTGGCATACCTGGGTTATCCCCCTCTTTGTTTTATCCATACAACAAACATGTTCTCTTTGATCCATACCCTGGCATTCACACCCCTTCCCTGCTGCCAGGAGAGGCACTCGCTGCACATGAGCAAGAGGAGCATTCAGACTGCTCATGCAAATGTTTGGCAGGTGTATTGCACTCTCAGCAGTTCAGATGGTCAGGAAGTTCCTGGTAGCTATTTAATCCAATCCCAGCCTGCCCTAAAATGAGATACGTAGGTACAGACAGGACTTGGCGGCAGATGTGGATGTATGATTGTGCACATTAAATCCAGATGGGAGGCATGGCTAGGTCAAGCCATATCTCATGTGGGATCTCACTCTCAGTCTGCCATTCTAACCACTACTTCACATAAGGCTTACTAGGAAGAAAGGTGGTAGTAAATTGTCACAGTTGGATTCTGAGAGGTGTCAAACATACAGCCAGTGGGATAGAACTGGCCTGTCCAGGGCTCTCGTCCATCCTGCAAACAATTGCTCATTAGCCTTATTGCCAAATGCCTGAGGTTGTGCATTATGTCCCTGTATACTGTCCCTGTGCTAATGAGTGATGGGTAGTGGAAGCAGGTTGGTGAACGCCCTGGAGATACTTTAAGGAAATACTGTAAAAGTGTTAATATTAAAAGAACACTTGTATTTGAGTAAACAATAATATCATTAATTGGGTTTGCCTGTGTCCTTTATAAGGTTTATATCTCCTGTACTTGGCATTACGTTTTAAGGCACATATGGCTGAGCCTGATAAAGTGACATCTATGTCAGATCTGGCCCTTGTAACAAATGAGTTCAGCACCTCTGGTCTACAGCATGTAGAGCTACATGAAGTGTGTGTGTCAATCACTCAATGAGAAATTCCCTTTCCATAGCACTTCCATCCTTTGGTGCCACAAACCATCCTGAAATTGCATACATGGCTCCAGATCTCAGTTCCATTATTTAAACTGCAGTCCCATCCCAATATTGCTTGAATAAGCCCATCCTCTGGTTCAACTGCCCTGAATCATACAGATGTAAACCCCGATCTCTGGATTCCCATAATACTCTCAGCATGATGAGAAAGTGTGGACTGTGTCTTTGTGCCGTAAGAATAAAAATGCTACAATACACTGTGCATATGAAATGCTGTAATGCTCTACTTCATTGGCAACTGACTTGCTAGCTTATAAAAATTGTTTTCAAAATGAGTATTTTTAGCCCATTTGCAGAGAAAGCACAACAAAACAAATGGTAAACAAACACAGGCAAGCAGCTTGTATTTATTTTGGATAGAAAACGACCAATTCATTTGCAAAAAAAATCATCAATGATGCTGCAATATTCTGCTTTGCCTGGACATAAATTGTCTATTGAAGTAATTTGGCTATAGAACCAGTGATGGATTTGTAAAATGATCTATCGATTTGCAGTGCTGTTAGCAACTCAGCGTGCGTGTTTTTTCAAAAAGGTAAAACAGATTCCCAACAATTTTCCCCAATACAAAACAAGAGAGGCAGAGGGTAAATTGTATGCAGCTGCAGCAACATAGTTTTGTACACAGATATGGTGATTCTGTGTGTGTGTTTGTGTGCATGCACACATGTTTTAAAGGTTAGACTTGCTGGAATTACACAAGGGAGAAGCCACAATGAATTGTGCACCTCACATTTTCCCCTGGCTGCCCTCTAAGATTCACTTGGAGATAACCACAAGCCTTCTGTAAACCCCGAAGCTTACATGTGCTTGTTGTACCCTTGACTTCTGCCCTTCACTTGTTCCTCTTGGATTAAGTTTACCCAGGGATTTCCATTTGTGCCAGTACAGCTCACACAAGCCAAAAAAGTAGGGAAAAAAAGCAAACCAGAAAAGAATTGCAACTGAGCTACAAACGAAGACACCAAGAAAAGAATGTGAATCCTGCACTGCTTCTCTTAATGTATAATCATGTAGCAAATCATGTATTCATTTGTGTTATTAAATAAAGACTAACATAGTTGTACACTCAGCAGAGCAGAAGGAATGCACAAAGGATCATGGGTTTCCCAGCATTCTCTGTTCCCTTTTGGAAAGCCGCTGACTCATTCCCTAAACAATCAGCGTTGTGTGCCATTACAAATGGGATGGTTAATAGGCCTGCATCCATTATCATTAGTGCCTCTCCGCACGCAGGTATATGATGGGTCCTGCTAGCACGTTTGCTCCAGCTCACTGAGCCAGGGGCCATGCTCCATTGCAAATGAGGATGAGGAACACCTGCTCCAGGGTTTTCCAGCAGACCAGAGTCATCCTTCACATCTCATGCAACACTTGTTCTGTCAGAATGCAAGGCTGGCACAGGCCAGAACTGTGACTTGCCAGGCGTCCGACGAAAAATTACAGACTTCCCTGTGGTCTTCGACTCAAGTCGAGCTTTGATTTTTTTTTGGGGGGGGGGATTTTTTTTTAAAAAATTATTTTTGCCTTTCAAAAGGAACCTTAAAAAACAATATCCAATTAGGCATTCAGACCTTATGTTAAGGGCTTAAAAATAAAGATTTTTTTTAAAAAATAAAGCAACTCATAAGTTTTGGGGCAATTAGAATGAAATATTTACCACACCTGATTGCTTAATTCATGTGGCAAAATAATCCAGACTCTTTTTGCAGCTGTTTACTAAGAGGACTTGTTTGGGAAATTAAAGATAACCCTTCACATGCTTGCAATGACTCTCAGCATTGCTTTGTTTCTATTTATATCTTCTCTTCTGGTCTAGGGCGGTGGCACAAGAATAGTCTGCCTCTTTAAAGCTCATGGCATTAAACCCCAGTCCTGTTGTTGTTGTTTTTTCCCCTGGTGGTTACTTCTACTTGCAGCTGCAGGAAGGTTCACCACTGTAACCAGCTTCAGGTCAAGGATGCCAAATATGGTAAAACACATGGCCTGGATTCATGGAACTAGCTGAGGAACATGTATCAAATGCAGGGATACAGGCTGTGAGTGATGTTTCCTCTAAAATGTGGAGTTTTATGAGCAAAAATTCTACTTCCTGAGCTACTGACATTAAAGTTGTGAGCTACTGCATAAATCAATTTGTCCTGGGACCATTTTTCCTGAGCTATGACAAAAATGTGTGGGCCAGAGGCTAAAAAACCATGAGTTAGTTCACACTAACTCAGCTTAGAGGGAACACTGAGTCTGGCTAAGACAGCATTGCCAGTCTCCAGCTGAGACCTTGAAAAGCTTGCCAGGCATGGCCTGCTAGCCGTTAGGAGACTGGGGGTGGGGGCGCGTACAATGTGACAGCATGGTGTCAGCCAAGGTAAACACAGAAGTAACATCAAGCTTTTCCAGGATTTTCTGGAAACTCTTTGTTGAAACCATAGAGTTTCTGGCAATTTCCAGAAAGGTCTCATGTCATTTCTGGGTTTTCCCCACAAATTATATCTTGCCATTGGGCTGATGTCCTTTTTTTAAAAAAAAAAATCTTCTACCTGATGGCTGGCAGATCATCTGATGGAGATCTCCTGAAACTACAAGTATCAGTTCCCCTGAAGAAAACTGCTTGCTTTGGAGAGTGGATTCTATGATATTATATACCCCGCTGAAGTCCCTCCCCTTCCCAAACCCCTTCCTCTCCAGGCTCCACCCCTAAATCTCCAGGATTTTCCCAACCTGGAGCTGGGGACCTAGGCTCCTAGATATGGTGGCATTTTACATATTGAGGTTTGATTCTAACAGGGGTTTTTTTTGTAGAAAAAGCCCAGCAGGAACTCATTAGCATATTAGACCACACCCCTAATATTAGCATATTAACTTATTGACATACTAGGCCACACACTCATTAGCATATTAGGCCACACCAGCTGGGATAATAAAGTGCAAGTGGAACTGGTGAGCACCCCTCACCTGCCACCCCTCTCTCCCTCCCTCCCGAAGCTGTAGCTTTTCCCATCAGACCTTCAAAGGCACTCACATACCCCAGCAGTAGTCCTTCAGAAGACAATGCCCACCACTCAGGGATGGAGGGAGGGAAGGAAGGAAGGAAATTGGGAAAAAGAAATATTGACAGAATGACAGAAAGAAAGAGTCAGAGAGTGGGAAATAAAGCAAATAGACAAGGAGAAAGAAAGAAAGAAAGAAAGAAAGAAAGAAAGAAAGAAAGAAAGAAAGAAAGAAAGAAAGAAAGAAAGAAAGAGGAAGGAAGGAAGGAAGGAAGGAAGGAAGGAAGGAAGGAAGGAAGGAAGGAAGGAAGGAAGGAAGGAAGGAAGGAAGGAAGGAAGGAAGGAAGGAAGGAAGGAAAAAAGCAACTCACCTCAACTCAGTGCAGCTTGGCCTCCTGAACCCCTACATCATCGGGAGGCTGCTGTGCTAGTGGCCCCCAGACCTCCCTAGACAGTGGGACATTGGGAGGCTGCCACGCAAGTGTGGCTGTGCCCCCTGAGTTCCACTGCCTAGCAGGATGTTGGGAGGCTGTCGTGCAAGCATGGCTGGGCTGCCCAAAGCTCCCAAGGCAGCCAGAATTGTGTTCCAGTGCGTTTCAGCTCAAAAAAAGCCCTGGATTCTAAGAAATATGCAGAGGATTGAGCTGCTATGCATGAGATTCTAACTGCTATCAAAGCAGGATACTTGATCAAAGAAGGAAACGAGATTGGTCTGGAAGGCCCTGGTGGAACAAATCTGTGCTGACTCCCCGGATCACCAACCTGTCCTTTAGGTGCTCACAGACTGATCCCTTCAAAATCTGCTCCAGTATATTCCCTGGGACAGAGGTCAGATTGTCTGGCCTGTAGTTTCCTGGGTTATCGCTCCTTTTTTATGATTGGGATGACATTCTCCCTCCTTTAGTCTTGTGGCTTGTCTCCTGTCCTCCAAGAGCTCTGGAAGATGATTGACAAAGGCTCTGAAAGCTCTCTAGAAAGTTCTTTGAGCAGTCTTGCATGCATATCATCTGGCCCAGAGATTTATACTCATTCAGTGCAGCTAGGTGCTTCTCAACTACCATTCTGTCCATGTCAACCAGCAGCCCAGATGCTGCACCTTGCCTACTACCATCTCTAGATAAGCCTGTATTCTTCAGGGGGGAAACTGAGGCAAAATAGGCATTAAGCCTTTCTGCTTTCTCTTTGTCCCCTGTCAAAGTCTCTCCATTTTCACCAAACAGTGGGCCTAATGCCTCTTTTATCTTGTATTTGCTCCTTATATATCTGAAGATTTTCTAGTTGTAGTGACCCTCTCTGGCCATCTCTAGCTCACCATTAACTTTGGCTTCTCTGAGAGGCAAAAGCTCATGGCAGGGAGATGTTCCTGTTGGCCGCACTCATAATAATGGTTTTAAATTATGGGTGGGAAAGTATTGTTTAAAACAATTTTATTCTAGTAACATATGGTAACAATCAATTCTTGCATTATTAATTACTTCTTTTTAACTATCCCATATGTTACTTTTCTAACCCCTCCTCTCCCCGTTACTTGACCCCCGCCAGTGTTATATACTTAAAATTCTAATATTTAAAGGTACCCATAACTAATAAAACAAAAATTTCTATTTTTCTTTCTTTTAAGACTTAATCATTATCAAAAATTGTCCAATGTCCTTTTATTTTTCTATATAACTTCTAAACTTCTTCCACTCCAACTTAAAAGTTTCTAGATCATAGTCTCTTAAAATTCTTGTCAATTTGTCCATTTCACTCCATGTTATAACTTTTATAATCCAATCCCATTTCTCTGGTATTCTTTCTTGCTTCCACAACTGTGCATACAATGTCCTAGCAGCTGAGAGAAAGTACCAAATTATAGTTCTATCTTCTTTTGGAAATTTTTCCATATATAATCCCAACAAAAAAGTCTCTGCAATTTTCTTGATTTCATATCCGAAGATCCTAGATATTTCTTGTTGAATCATCTGCCAATACTTTTTTGCTCTTTCACAAGTCCACCACATATGGTAAAAAGAACCGTCATGTTTTTTACACTTCCAACATCTATCTGGCATCTTATTGTTCACCTTTGCCAACTTTTTAAGAGTTATATACCATCTGTAAATCATTTTAAAACAGCTCTCTTTAATACTTTGACATCTTGAAAGCTTTATAGAGTTCTTCCAAAGATATTCCCAAGTTTCCATCTGTATTTCTTTATTTACATTAATTGTCCACTTAATCATTTGAGATTTCACTACTTCATCTTCTGTAGACCATTTCAAAAGCAATTTATATAGTTTTGAAATTAATTTTTCATTATCTCCAAGCAGAACTATTTCCATTTCTGTTTGTTCTTTTCTTATCCCTTCAGTTTTAATGTCTTTTTCCACCAAACTCTTTATTTGTTGCATTTGAAACCAATCATATTTATTGTTCAACTCTTTTGCAGTTTTCAGCTATATTTTACCACCTTGAATTTTTAATAGCTGATTATATGACAACCACTTTTCTTCCCCCACTTCAGTCGTTATTTTTATCACTTCTGCTGGCACTATCCATAACGATTTCCTTTCATTTCCATATTTCTTATATTTCATCCACGTATTCAACAGATTATTTCTTATATAATGGTAAGAGAAAAAAACATCCATCTTCTTTTTTCCATAGTACATATAAGCGTGCCAGCCGAATTTATTTCCATGACCTTCCAATGTCAAAAGTTTTCTGTTTAGTAGCATCGCCCATTCTTTTATCCACACTAAGCAGACTGCTTCATGATATAGTTTTAAATCTGGTAATTGGAATCCTCCTCTCTCTTTTGCATCTGTTAACATTTTTATTTTGATCCTTGGTTTCTTCCCCGCCCATACAAATTCTGAAATCTTCCTCTGCCATCTAACTGTTTGCTGTCCTTCACAATCGGAATAGTTTGAAATAGATACATTATTCTTGGTAAAATATTCATTTTAATTGCAGCTATTCTTCCCAGCAATGACAAATTAAGGTTATTCCATTTTATTGTGTCTTCATCCATTTTATGCCATAGCTTCTCATAATTATTTTTAAATAAATCAATATTCTTCATTGTTATCTCCACACCCAAATATTTTACCTTTGAGGTAACTTCACAACCCGTTAACTTTTGGAACTCCTTTTGCTTACTTACTTGCATATTCTTACATAAAATTTTTGATTTTTCTTTATTTATATAAAATCCCACCAATTCTCCATATTCTTGTATTTTAGCCAACAGCAAGGGTGTTACTTGAGTTGGATTTTCATTTATAAACATTATATCATCTGCATATGCTCTATATTTATAAGTAAATCCTTTTATTTTTAATCCTTCTATTTCTTTGTCGTCGTGAATTTGCATCAGCAAAATTTCAAGTGTCATTATAAACAACAGTGGAGAGAGCGGACACTCTTGTCTTGTACCTTTACTAATTATCATATCTTCTGTAAGGTCTGCATTTATACATAGCCTTGCATGTTGTTCAGTATATATTGCTTTTATCATTCTTATAAATTCTTCTTCCAACTCCATTTTCTCCATTACTGCAAACATAAAGTCCAGTTTAGATTATCAGATACTTTCTCTGCAACCACAAAGAATAATGCTACTTCGTTTTCTGGATGTATTTCATAATATTCTACATTATTTATAACAGTCCTAATATTGTCTCTTATCTGTCTTTTGGGGAGAAATCCTGCTTGATCTTCCTTTATAAAGTTTATCAAATATTGCTTAAGTCGTTCTGCCAGTGTTCTTGTATATATTTTATAGTCATTGTTCAATAATGAAATCGGTCTATAATTTTTTACATTCGTGACATCTCTATCTTCTTTTGGAATTAACGAAATCACTGCTTCCTTCCATGTATTTGGTATTTTACTTTTTAATCTTATCATGTTCATCAATTTTTGGAGCTTCGGTATTAATTCCTCTTTAAATGTTTAAAAAAATTTAGCTGTGTATCCATTAGGCCAGGAGCTTTTCCAATTTTCATTGCATTGATCACTGCTTCAATGTCTATTCTTTCAATTGGCACATTCAAAACCTTTTTCATATTTTCTGTTAAGGGTGCTATTTTAATATTTTGTAAATATAGTTAAATCTTTTCTTTCTTAATTTTAGCACCCTTAAATAGTTTGGCATAATATTTAAAAAATTCTCTTTTTATTCCTTCTTGAACCACCATCTCTCTTCCTTCCACCACAATCTTACTAATAATTTTACTTTCTCTCTCTTTTTTTCAATTGCCAGGCCAGGTACTTTCCAGGTTTATTTGCTCCTTCAAAAGACTTTTGCTGTAATTTTTTTCAAATTCCATTCCAATTCTTTATTTAACAAATGTCTCATTTGTGTTTGTAATATTGTGATCTCCCTCATAATTTTATTTTTCCCTGGCCTTTTCCTTAATTCACTTTTTTTTCTTTATTTCATTTTGAATGTCCAACATCTGTTTATCTTTTGCCCTCTTATCTTTGTTGTTCAATGTTATCAATATTCCTCTCATTACTGCCTTATAGGCATCCCACACCATCTGGAATTCAATATCTTCTCTATTGTTTATTTGGAAGAAAGCTTTGGTCTCGTTTTCTAGAGATGTCACTATTTCTTTATTCTGTAGTAAATCTTCATTTAATCTCCATCGTCTTGATTTTTTCTACGAATTTGTAATCCACATTATTGGGTTATGATCACCTCCTATTTTAGGCAAAATCTCAATTTTCTTTGTTATAAGGCCCAAATCCTTAGTGCCCCACAACATGTCAATTCTAGAAAAAGAATTATGTCTTGCTGAAAAGAATGTATAGTCCCGTACATCAGGATTAAATCTCCTCCATATATCTTCCAGATTTTCTTGTTTAACCAGTTCAAAAAAAGATTTTGGCAATTTTCCTTCTTTATTATTTTTTTGTCCAGATCTATCCAATACATCCTGAATTGTTCCATTAAAGTCCCCCATTATCAAAACTTGATCACACGTCAATTCATCAAGTGGTTGTGTAATATCCTTAAAAAATACATCTTTTGCTCCATTTGGAGCGTACACTCCCAATAACAACATAACATAAGAACATAAGAGAAGCCATGTTGGATCAGGCCAACGGCCCATCCAGTCCAACACTCTGTGTCACACAGTGGCACAAAATTTTATATATACACACACACTGTGGCTAATAGCCACTGATGGACCTGTGCTCCATATTTTTATCTAAACCCCTCTTGAAGGTGGCTATACTTGTGGCCGCCACCACCTCCTGTGGCAGTGAATTCCACATGTTAATCACCCTTTGGGTGAAGAAGTACTTCCTTTTATCCGTTTTAACCTGTCTGCTCAGCAATTTCATCGAATGCCCACGAGTTCTTGTGAGAAAGGGAGAAAAGTACTTCTTTCTCTACTTTCTCCATCCCATGCATTATCTTGTAAACCTCTATCATGTCACCCCGCAGTCAACGTTTCTCCAAGCTAAAGAGTCCCAAGCGTTTCAACCTTTCTTCATAGGGAAAGTGCTCCAGTCCTTTAATCATTCTAGTTGCCCTTTTCTGGACTTTCTCCAATGCTATAATATCCTTTTTGAGGTGCGGCGATCAGAACTGCACACAGTACTTCAAATGAGACCACACCATCGATTTATACAGGGGCATTATGATACTGGCTGATTTGTTTTCAATTCCCTTCCTAATAATTTCCAGCATGGCGTTGGCCTTTTTTATTGCAAACGCACACTGTCTTGACATTTTCAGTGAGTTATCCACCACGACCCCAAGATCTCTCTCTTGGTTAGTCTCTGCCAGTTCACATCCCATCAACTTGTATTTGTAGCTGGGATTCTTGGCCCCAATGTGCATTACTTTGCACTTGGCCACATTGAACCGCATCTGCCACGTTGATGCCCACTCACCCAGCCTCAACAGATCCCTTTGGAGTTCTTCACAATCCTCTCTGGTTCTCACCACCCTGAACAATTTAGTGTCATCCGCAAACTTGGCCACTTCACTGCTCACTCCAAACTCCAAATCATTTATGAACAAGTTAAAGAGCATGGGACCCAGTACCGAGCCCTGCGGCACCCCACTGCTTACCGTCCTCT
Source organism: Heteronotia binoei (assembly GCF_032191835.1). Lineage (NCBI taxonomy): Eukaryota > Metazoa > Chordata > Lepidosauria > Squamata > Gekkonidae > Heteronotia > Heteronotia binoei. Next base: position 48,612,140 of record NC_083228.1, on the reverse strand, counting down.
ACTGCGAAGACTGCCCATTTATACTCACTCTCTGCTTCCTAATACTCAGCCATTTTTTGATCCACAGGAGGACCTGTCCTTCAACTTTTTTCCCATTCAAATTTATTTCTACTGCTACAAATCTTCCATTTTTATCTTTAAGTGTTAATTTCGGATCCAATTCCTGTTTAACATAAAAAAATCACTCCCCTTTTATTCTGCTCAGCTAGGGAATAAAATTCTAATCCCAATTGTTTATTCCATAAAAATTTATAATCCTTCTGTTTTATATGTGCTTTTTGTAGACAAACTATATTACAATTTTGCTTTTTAATCCAATGAAATGTTGCCCTTTTTTTGTGGTGAATTTAGTCCATTTACATTCCAAGATGATAATTTGTATTCCATCATGGTGCAAATTCTTTATGTTCTTCATAAAATCTACGCAGTTCCTGTTCATTTGTAATTGTGGTTCTTTTTCCCTGAAGTTCAAAGCTCAAACCTTCAGGTATTATCCATCTATACCTCATTTCATTGTCCCGTAATTTCTCTGTGAGTTTTTGTATGTCATTCTGTCATTTATCACTTGCCTTGGTAATTCCTTCATGATTCTTACTCTGCTACCTGCCACAATCAATGTCTTTTCAAAATTTTTGTTCAAAATCTTTCCCACCATTTCTTTTGTCATATATCTTATGACCACATCTCTTGGTAGATTTTTTTGTTGTTGTCATAGAATGAGTTCACACTATACTTATAGTCATACATATTTTTAGACTCTTCAGGATCTTCCTCTAAAAATTCTGCAATTATTTTTATTATATATTCTTTCAAGTCACTCTCTTCCTTTTCAGGTACTCCTCTCAGATGTATCTGAGTTTCCATCAATTTGTAGTCATGGATTGCCATTTTTTCCTGTATTTTCAATGTGGAATCATGTACTTTCACTCTCCCTTCTACCTCCTGCACTTTCTTAGATGTTTCCTCAGTCTTATTTCTGAGATCCTCAATATCTTTTTTAATCTCTATAATTTCTTTCTTAGAGGCAGTTATCATGTCCTTCATACCTTTCATCATTCTAGCCTCCATTGCCTCTAATTGTTCCTGCATTTTCTCCAGAGGTAGACTTTGTACAGGTTTGCTTATCTCTGACATTTAAAAACACCAAAAATTTTGTTCTCACCAAATTAAAATTCAACTATCAAGTTCAAAAGATTAGAGCTTGCTTTTTCCAACAAGCCTAATTTCGCCGTCCTCAGAGCCTCCTAGAGTGAAATATTAATTTTTAATTTTTTTATTTCTTTCAAAATGGCGGTCACGACTTTCTACTTCCCTTTAAAAAAATTTCTTTAAAAGCTTTATAAGTCCAATATTGACAATAATGTCCGATAGTATTTATTCTTTCATCACCATCTCAATTGTTTCCAACAATTATTAATGTCCCGAACACCTAAAATTATTATTTTAATTTTGACCTTGCAATGGCTGCCGATGTTTTTCTGTGGTATTGTAGTCCTAGAGTAGGCTTTTCATCTAATGTTTCCTGCTTTACTTGCCACCAAATCCCATTTTCACTGGTAGAGAGATCTCACGATACTTGACATACTTCCTGTGTTGGCTGTGTATGCTGCAGGTCTGTGACAATGGTGCTCTTTTTCCAAAACCACAAGTAGACCAAACAATAAATTCCTTCTCACTTTTTAGCGCTGTCCTTTAAATTTAAAAAGTCCAAATTTCATCTCTTCATCCCTTCTTCTTCCAAGCTTTCTAGATTTCCATTTCCCACCTTTTGAATTTATTCTGTTTAACTTTAAATAGTCCCAGAATGAAAGATAGTAATCTGTACCTTTTCTGCAAATTATTCAGATCCACACCGGTCTTGTGTAGCTTTAGATTATTAGTAATGTCCAAGAAGGTTAGGATTCTGTCGAGCTTATGTCAAATAAATGACTCTGGAAACTTCTGCAGATGATGAAAATGCAACTCTTCTTTGGAGACCCCTCAAAGCCTCAAAGGAGCCCCCCCCCCCGGGATTCCCTTTTAGCCAAGGTAAATCTCCTCAATGTTTTCTGTGCATATCTTGGACTAATCTCTGACTGAGAAAAGTAGGCAGTAGGCATTAATTTGCCTTCCACTACCCCAAACAGAAGTTCTAGCCTGCTCCCTTTATGAAAAGCAGCTCAGCTCGGCATCTTCCTACCCCGGAAGTCCATGGGTGGGAAAGTATTGACTGGATATTAGGCATTTTTTTTTTTTACAGTAAGAGTCGTTCCATGGTGAAATCAGCTACTAAGGTAGTCACTGGCAATCTTTAAGCAGCAGCAGGATGAACAGGGCTGGCCCTGCTACTAGGCAAACTAGGCAATTGCCTAGGTCACTGGCCTTATGGGGGCATGAAATTGGGTGCCCCCCATGTGACTCAGCTGACATTATCAGTGCAATTAGCCAGGTTGAACACTCTTCATTGTCCTTTGGTCATATTATGTATCACTTTTTTATCCCTTCCTTCCTGCAAGTTTCCCAGCAAACATGCAACAAACAACAGCATTGTAAGACTTAAAACTTTAGCGCGCTTGCAATGTTTTATTTATTTAATGGTCTCTGATAACTGACATCACTTGCTCTGAATTATTGCATCAAAATCTGGAGACAATGTCTGTGCTGTATCAATCTATAGTATGCTGTTCAGGTGTGTGTCCATAAGTTGCAAACCTGATTTATTGCCATTCATTACAGAAATCATATGGTCAATGCTCTGTGCCCTAGGACCCAGGGGAAAAACATGAAATGGCTGGACAGTGTGAGCTTTTGTACATAAATTGCTTTGTGTGCTGATCAAGAACATGTGAAGGCACAATGACACAGACTTAGGGTTATGTGTTTATCTACAAAGCTATAGATTTTCCCAGAATAATAACTGCAACTTCTATGAGTTAGTGCAAAAACAGAGAGACAGCAGAGGATAGTGGTTGGTATCAGCCTACTCTCTGAGAAGAAACCCCCAGCCTCCACCTCCCTGGCTTCTTGTTATTCCTCATCTAAAAAGCTCACATTGATTTCCTACTGAGAAAGATTGGATCATGAGGGCATGAATACAGTGAAAAGGAAAAGGGAACCTAGTTGCACCCAAGAAAGCCCAGGCAAAACCAGCTTAACAACAGAGAGAGAGAGAGAGAGAGAGAGAGAGAGAGAGAGAGAAAGAGGGAGGGAGGGAGAGGGGGGCAAGGCAAAAAGCTCTTACTTACCCTGAATAAAGCTGTCTTAAAGGTGGAATTGAGGCAGCCCACCATGGGATTGAGGCAGCCTAGCAAAGCAGTGTCTCTCTCTTCTCCAAGAGAGGGGGAGAGAGGAGGAGCCTTAGCAAATGGAGTTTGGCTCTATAGCTCTGCTGTGTGATTGAAGGAGCCTGGCACAGCTCTAGCTTTGATTGAGAGCTGTGCCAGGCTCTCTCAATCACACAGCAGAGTTACAGAGCCAAACTCCTTTATTGGTTGAGACTCCTCCTCCCTCCCTCTCCCTTGAGAAAGAGGGAGGAGGAAAGGGGAATGAGTGAGGAGAGGCTGCTATGCTGGGTTGCCTTAATCATATGGAGAAAAACAAAAATGATGAGAACAGAAGCAGGAGAGATGGAGGAGGAAGCAGACCATAGCAGGCCACTTAGAAGCCCTCTGGGGGTCAGATCAGGCCCATGGGCTGGACATTTGACACCCCTGCCCTAGAGCCTCCCTCTGGCTTAGGCCTAAACTGTACTATTTCCTCCCAGAATGACAAAAAGAAGTGGGTGGAAACCTGATTCTGCGGCTGCCACTCATTTGCTTCCTTTTTCCAGCTTCCTGCTGCTCAGACATGTAAATTCCTCCCAACTTCTTCTCACCTGGGTATATCTTTGCCATAGGCCCTCACCTATTGCTGGTAGGGTTGCCAGCCCCAAGGTCCCAGTGGGGGATCCCTCAGTTTTGGTGGCTCCTCTCCGACACAGATGTGCTGGCTGGTGGGGAAACCCTCCCATAAACAGGGATGTTGCTGTGCGACATTCCCAAAACAGGGCATCACTTCTAGGTGATGTTGCTGCCGCCACACTGGTTGGGTTTGCTGCCATTTCTCCAGCTGCTGCTGCTGCTCCCCCCACCCCACATTGCCTGGGTCCTCAAAGGTTTTCTTGGCTGGCAAGGTGTGTAACAAGTGGTTGCTGGTCAATGATGTCAGTGGTGGATACATTGGGTGAAGCTGAGTCCCACCTGCAACAGCTGCTGCTTCCTGCCTCCTCTGTCTCCCACAGCCATAGCTGATGTGCCAGTCACCATTTCTTGAGCTGCTAATGTCACTCTCTCCAGCTTCTCCTGGTAGGGGCAAGCTGGCTCAACAGTCATCTATGGTTTGCCTTTCAAGGGTGAGTTCAAGTCAGGACTTGGGCCTAAACAACTGCTAATATCAATAGCTGCAGTCCCCACAGAAATACAGTGGTGTCAGGAGAAACCCTAACTCAACAAACTTCTTGCATTCAAAGAATAAACCAAATATCAACAAAACCAATGAAATTTGTTCACCAAAGACACTCTAGGAGCAACAAAATAATATTAATTGGCAGCACAAATCCAGCACTAATAATATAACATCAAAGGCAACAAATACTAACTTATTAAAGAGACAGAAAATGATTATGCAGCAATTTATACAAAGCAAGGCAAAAGAATATTGCCACCTGCCAACTAGCAACAGAGGGCATTGCACAGTGCAGGCACCATTAAAGAAAAAGCCCTGTCCTTATTGTTCACTCAACAGGGCATCTGTTGAAGATTCTAGCTGCCAAGCAGGTCATTTGGAAAGAGATAGTCCATTAAGTACCCTGGCCACATACCATTTAGGGCTTCATAGGAAATAATCAGCCTCTTTAATTGTACTCAAGTTTTCAATGGCAAAGTGTCCAGAGTGGGGGGAAAGGGAATAATCAAATTCTTTTCCCTGTTGAACACATGAAAGTGCCTAATACTAATACAGACCGTTGGGCTATCAAAGTCAGTACTGTAGTGTCCACTCAGACTTGCAGCAGTTCTCTAGGGTTTCAAGTAAAAGTCTTTCATGTCACCTACAACAGCACTCCCGAACCTTTTTGGCTCCAGGGACTGATTTTGTGGAAGATGATTTTTCCACAGACCAGGTTGGGGGGTGGTGGTGGTATGGTTTTGGGATGATACAATTGTGCACTTTATTTTGGTGTGGTGGTTAAGTGTGTAGACTCTTATCTGGGAGAACTGGGTTTGAATGGCCTTGGGTTAGCCATAGCTCTTGCAGAGTTGTCCTTGAAAGGGCAGCTTCTGGGGAGAGCTCTCTCAGCTCCACCCACCTCACAGGTGTCTCTTGTGGAAGAGGAAGATAAAGGAGATTGTGAGCCACTCTGAAATGCAGAGTGGAAGGCAGGCTATAAATCCAACGTCTTCTTCTTATTATTATTACTACATTGTAATATATAATGAAATAATTATACAACCTACGGCCCAGTTGCTAACAGGCCACAGACCGGTACTGGTCTACAGCCCAGGGGTTGGGGACCCCTGACCTACAACTTGATTCTTTTAACTGGAAATACTGGGGGTGATCCTGGGACCTTCTGCACACAAGTGCAAATATCTCCTACTCAGTTCTGCAAGGCTTGCATTAGAAGCTGATGAATTGCAAAATGATTAAACTTATCTCTTGATGCTGAGGAGAGGAGGCATGGTCACTGGGAGAGCATCTGCTTTGCATACAGAAGGTTGCCGGTAAAAAGAGCAAAGTTCTGATTCAGTATAAAGCAGTTTCATATGTTCCTAAATGTCTTCCCCCCCACCCCAAATTTTGTCCAATGTAATTGTAAATACATTTGTGGTTTACTACTTTACCGGGTATATAGCAAGACATGCAAATTTGAATTTGCAGATGAGATCCAGTTCCTATGTGGACTTCAAAACTAGCTAAAGTCATAAGGCAAGCAGATGTGCCTGCAAGGTGCATCATCTCAAAGCTTGCACTCTGCTTGTGATCCCCACAGGGATGTCACTGGAAACAGCATACCTGTAGCAACTACTTTATCCCTATAATATACAGAAACTTACTGTGTGGGTCATCCTCTTGAGCATGTCAGGTGGGTCTGTTTCTATGTGTAGCTGGTCATTGAGATGGAGTGGCCCATATGGTAAACTGATTTCTAGTGATACCATATTTGGCAGCATTCCTGTTTTAAGCATAGCATAGGTTCTTAAATTGCAGTACTTTGTGATTGCTGAGCCCCTAAACTTTTGTTCTCTGACTACAAGATTTTAGGATCAAGAAGAGCTCCAGGTATCTCATCTGGACTTAAAAGGAATATGCTTTTCTCACTGAAACCTAAGCCAAGATTTTTCCCCATCTGATATTGAGAGCAACAGTTATGTGAAAATGAAACATTTGATCTAAACAACTTCTACAATGCAAAGCAATTCCATATAGTGATGATGTACTTCATTTTATGCCTTCCTCCCAAGTTTTGGAAAGAGAGGAGAATTTGCCAAGATACTTTTTCAGTCAATGAAAAATGTGAGAAAATGAATGTTGTTTTGTATTAACTCCCTACACCCTCCCTGCTTCTGTTTTTTGCATTGTCTTTGTCTTCTCCAGTGTTTGGTGCAGTGTTTTGGACCCCGTACCCCAGAAGGAAAGTGCAATGCATGAATGTGAGTTTGACAAAGATACAGTGTTAAGGGCAGAACTGCAGCCCAGCCCAAACTAACTTATGTCACATTACAGAGCTATGGGGAAGAGAGAACAGAAGTTGCTTCTTTCACACTGTGGGAACTAGTTGTCCTACATTGATTAGATTCAGCTGCCTCACCAATGGGACCCAAATGCATTATTTCACACTGTAGAACGAATTTTTAGTCCAGTGGCACCTTTTTTTTTTGCTCTACTGGTTCCCCTCCCCTCATAATTAAATCCAAACATATTGTGACCTATAAATTTAGCTTGTTATTACTATTATTGCTGTTATTAGCTTGTTATTACTGTTTAGTCTTTGCATATATCAAAACATCTTCATTAAGTTGTATGCTTATTTGCTGTTCTCCTATGTAGAGGCATCTGCCTATACATATTAACTTCCATTTCTATATATCTGAAGAACTGTACTTTCACATGAAAGCTCATACCTTGAATAAACTTTTGTTGGTCTAAAAGATGCCACTGGACTAAAAAATTTGTTCTACAGCTTCACCAACACAGCTGCCCATTTGGATCTATTTTCACATTGTAATTCCTGTTGGCCCACCATTATGCTTGGTAAAAAGTAGGCTGGTGAGGCACATCTCCCAGAGAGCTATCTGTGGCTGTACTATTTTTATTTAGTATCATTCAGTGGTTTATTACTTTAAAAATGTCGTAGTGCTGCAAATTGTTTGTACAAAAGAAAAAATGGGGGGGGGATTAACATCCACTCAGAAAAAGGACTAGGAGCATTGTCTTCATTTTGTAATATAGTAAGGCTTTGTAATATAGTAAGGGAGACCAATGTGCCTTGCTGTAATTCTGATTCTGCTTTCACATAGTCAGATCTCATCAGCTGCTGGAGAACATGAGATTTCCCAATCTCCTCCTCCTTGTTCTCTGACTCATTGTAGGTGAAAATTCAGCACAGTCCTAATTATTTTCCCTTTAAACAACATCAGAAGTTAGAAGACAGTGTGTGCATTGTACATCCCTTTCCAGAATGCTGCATAGTTTTCATTTCCCTTTTCCTTGAAATACAGATGTGATGACATTTCAGCCTGCTACATAGGAGATGATACTGAACAGGTTTCCCACAGGTGGTTGCCAAATATGCTTCAATGTGACCTGAAGAACCTACCTATTCACATCCTGCTGCTCCCAAATGAGCATTTTTCATTACGCCGATCTACTGAATCAAAGCATACACGTGTGTACAGTCAGGCAAGGAAGATCATACTTATTTCAGTGGTTTCATCAGTGTTTAACTTTTAGTCTCCAGAGAAGCTACTCTAGGTTGCTTTTTTAAAAGAACTGTTTTTATAATGAAGGGTATTTAAAAACTTTACAAGCATGAAATGTCTTAAACCAATAAACATTTTATACCCTTGTCAGAAAATACTTTTTAAAAGAGCCTAACCATGCTTTTTAAACAACTGGGGGGGGGGGGGGGGACTGTCTGCCACATTGTTGCAGCCTGAGCAAATTTGTTCAGATGAGTTATAAACCCCAACTAATGGAGCTCAGATGGAAGTGCTGATACCAACTAAACCAGAACAGTGCAAATGGACTGCTACAATAACCTGAGCTCTTCAACCATTACCCCAAAGCATTTGCTCTGTAAAATGGCCCATACTCCCTGGAATCACCTCCCATCTCTTCTTTTTATGCGCAAGAATAATAAAACATTTCATAATGTCATACTTGTGGGAATTTTTTTTTGTGAAAAAATGGGGAATTAGACAAATATGCTTGCTCTCCTTTCTCCTTAAATGTTTCCACAGAAGGGGTTTGGGAGAACATCTTGGGAGAATGGCAATTGCTGTGACCTCTCTCCCTCTCTCTCTCTGAGAAACAAACAAAAATTGCCATCAGTGCAAAACTGTAGCTTTGATCTGTTTCTACGTGGCTTGCTTTCTTTTATTTGGAGCCACAGTATCTTTTGTTTTTCAAAATGCAGGCTAGAAAAAAGGGTTTGTATAGTTGAGGAAAGGCTATATCTATTTTCATGTCCCATACTAGCAGCGGTCATTTCTTAGAAAAAGAGGTGCCGGAACTCATTAGCACAACTCATTTGCACAATTTATTTGCATATGCCACATACCCCTGATATCACTGGAAGATATACTAAATTATATCAGCTCAGCATCTACCTTTAAATGCTTCTTGAATTATAATTGTAATAATAAAATCTTACTCCCATCATACTTTTTCAATTACTTTCTCCTATGTGGCCACAGTGCCATGATGAAGATTTCCATCTGTCTGCTTTATATATTTGGGTTATTTTCCCATTTTTTATGGGGGGAAATATTAGAAGGTTTTTCAAATCTTAGAGTTCAACAAAATTCTCACAGGGGGGGGGGTTAAACAATGAACCCCAAAGCAATTTTTTTTTGGGGGGGGTGTTAAGAAAGAAAGAGCACAATAAAATCTAGAGGTTCCAGAGAGCCGCTGAGCTCCTGTCCAAAATGAGGCCTGCATACTAATCACTAACATATTTTGCAAATAAGTTTGCTTTTTTTCTTTTTTTGTAGTGTGTGTGTGTGTGTGTGTGTGTGTGTGTGTGAAGGGGACATAGTGACATCCTTTAGAACTGAGTTGTAATATCTTGACATACCCAGAGGAATCAACCACGACGCTTATGAAGAGAAGCTGTGATTGTTGCAGAGAACAATGTACATTGAGGGTCACCCCAGTGTTAAAAGGCCAATTTTAATCAACAAATTAGAGCCAGTGAAAAACCCACACAAGTGAAGGGAAAACTACATTCATGATCAAAAACATGTTTCTGATTCCGGACTAAATAACGGGCTACAGGGAGGCACATCTGTAAATTATACAGGAAGCTTTCTTCAACAACTGATTCACCCTGACAGTTTTACTGGAGTATATGAAAATTAGTATTAAAGATGTGATATGTAGGCTTCTTTCCAGGAATTCCAATCTGGTTTCAATAAAATGGAAACACTGATTGGAAGTGAAGTTGCCTTCCGGTTTTGCCTTTGGCTATTATGTGTTCATTCGTGAAATGACTGAATTCCACAACTACTTTTAATATTCACCTTTTGAGTTCATCTCCCACACTGGACACATTGGAATGATTAAAATAGCAATGCCTCCTGATGCCGGATTCTCCTTAATTTGAAACAGCCTAGGTGCTGAGGACAAGAGGCGGAAAACCAGGGAAAAAATGCTTCTGTTAAGTCCATCCTTTGCATCAGATTTCTTCAATGAACATCTAGAATAGGATGTTAATAAAACAGCATTGTAAAAGAACTTCCTGAACAGATAGCAGAGAGGGGGAAAAAAGACCAAAGTTGGATGGATTGACAGTCTCTAGATGTTTTTTGATGTATTGGCAGCAATGATGTAATTTAATAATTTAAACGACTGGTGCTGACACTACCATAATTAAACTACCATGAATATCAAGACACACACTTGCACTGCAACGCACTGTTGGCACAAGATAATTGGCATTTATATAATGAAAAGTAGAAATGCATGTTGTTATCATTTGTTGTGTAACATACTGATTGCCAGATCCTGCACAGCATGTATGTTGTGCTCTTATGCTGAGTGGCTTGGAATCTCTGGTCCATAACAGTGCAGATAATTTGTAAATCCTATTTTTTTTAGGCCTTGTGAGTATGTACTTGGAAGCAAAAATGTGAACAAATAATGTGTACAAATCAATATACTCTGTTTTGGGGGGGGGGGAACTAGATGATTTGTCTCAGAAATAGTTCACCATTTCACATCTTGGACAAGACAAGAATCATTTTGAAGAAAAATGTGGTGATATCATTTATGTGGCTTATTAAGAATTATGGCTTGATAGGCACTGAGGCTCCAGAATCCCAACACAGTTTTTAGAGCTTCAGTTTCCTCACAAAGTAGCGGAACTTTCAGTAATATTCACCAAACAATTTCCTCTTTTAGTGACTAACTCTATCCTAATATAATAATAATTAAGTGCTTTTAGGTTGCCATTGACTCATGATGATCCCTAATCGGGGTTTCAAGGAAGTGAATGAGTAGAGGCGGTTTGATCTTGCCTTCCTCTGCATAGTTACTCCAGGTTTTCCTGGTGGCCTCTCATCCAAGTACTAACCATGGCCAACCCTTCTTAGCTTCTGAACTCTGACAAGCTCAGGCTAAACCCTATTAATTTTCTAAGCATTTTTACGGGAATATTTTAACTAGTCCTCTTTTGACTATGTTCTGATAACTCGGTAGCATGGTTACCTACATTAAAGAATATTTAGCTGTATTTTGGATTTCAGGTTGTATGTGCAAGAGGTCATTTATGAAAGTGGTTAATGTAGGATAGAAGCAGGCTTTGGAGTGGAGGGAAATGTCTGTTGTCATCCGAACAAGTACTTACTGAATGTGATAAACTAAAAAAAGAGAAGACGAGCAGTTTTCTAGGGTTTTTTTTTTTGTGTGTGATTCAAATTATATCAATACAAAATAAAGTAAATTTGAATATATGCTCATTTGGGTTTCTCATACAGATATATTCAGTTCCATAGTCATTTGTGAAAATAGCCTAAATCAGGGTTGCCCAACAAAATGGGCAGGGCCATTGTTAAGCAAGATTTGTTATTGGTTTCCATCATTCAAATGGAAGGGTTTTTGATGGATGCAATAGCAATTGCAGCCACTAGAGGATTAGGACTGGTGAGCACATGGGCTTTCCTTAGTCAGTACATGGTTTGATTCCCCCTTCAGGCTTCCTTCATTTTATTCCCCTTCCTTCATTCCTTCTTCACTCTCCTCTTGGGCATTCATTCCTTTCTTTTGTTTCCCTTTTTCCTCACTGTTTTCCTACAATTTCTTTTATTTCCCCCTCTATTATTCTTTTGCAAAGCAATGAGGGAAGTATGGTGTTTGACTCTGCCTCCTGTGGCAGCCATTTGGTGCTGCTCTTCCTGAAACAGCCATTTTGCAGTGGTGATTTATCACTGTCCCCTCTCAAAATTTCAAAGGTGCCCACGGATTCAAAAAGGTGCCCACACTGACTCCAGACTGAGTACCAAATTAGTTTCAAGGATTTGGTAGTTACCTTTAAAGCCTAAGCAGTCTGGGACTACCTCACCCTGTATACCTCCCAGAGAGCATGCTTGTCCAGTGGTAGCCTACTGGTAGTCCCTGGCTCCAAAGTGATTTGGCTGTCCTCAGCCAGGGTCTTCTTGACTCTGGCCCCAACATGGTGGAAATCTCTATCTGGTGAGATGCAGGTCCTACGGGACTTGGTCCAGTTTCATAGAGTCTTTAAGATAGAGATGTTCCATTGTTGAGGACAGTGACAACTAGAGGGACCAGCTGGCCTCCCTCCTCTTTCCCTCTTCCCTTTTCCCCACCCTGTTTATTTTATTTCCTTTTTACCCTGTTCTTCCTTCCTTCCTGTCTTCTTTTTCTTTCTCTTGCCTTCCTTTTTAGGGCCTGCCTTCCTATTTATTCATGGGGCCATGAATATTTTATGCTGGCTGCCTCCCCACTTTATTTTTTTATTTCAGTTGGTTTATATTCTGCCCTTTCCCGCAAATGGACTCAGGGTGATTTAAATAACAATTAATACTTACAGATTAAAACCATAAATAACAATATAGTAAAACCATTAAAACAATAATATACAACGTGGGTGGCAATTCCAGTTGGGTACATTCAACTTATCAGCTATAGGTCCAAGAATACAACAATAAGATGGTAGAAATAAAGATAGCAAGGGAGGCCAAAATAGGAAGAATATGGATGCCTGTTGCCTCAACCAAAGGCCCAGTGGAATAGCTCTGTTTTACAGGCCCTACAAAAGAGTAGTAGGTCAGATAGGGTCTGGATCTCTATGTGGAGATGATTCCAGCAGGCCGGGGCCAAGGCTGAAAAAGCCCCAGTCCCGGTCAAGGCAAAGGCCAGGGATGGCTAAAAGATGTTGTAAAGCAGATCGTAACAATCTCTGGGGCACATATAGGTCCTGCAGGTATGTCAGTCCCATGCTGCATAAGGCTTTAAATGTCAGAACCAGAACCTTAAAGCAGATCCGGTACAAAACTGGTAACCACCTTGTTGAGGCACCACCTAGTGCAGTAGATTGAATTTTAGAGTTTTAGGTCTTTATCTTGTACTCAGGGCTTTCTTTGTAGAAAATCCCCAGTAGGAACTCATTTGCATATTAGGTCACACACCCTGATACCAAGTCAGACAGAACTGAGTTCCTGTGTGTTCCTGCTCAAAAAAAAATCCCTACTTGTACCATGTGGAGGTCCATCAGTGACTATTAGCCACAATGTATAGAAGAAGAAGAAGATATTGGATTTATATCCTGCCCTCCACTCCGAAGAGTCTCAGAGCGGCTCACAATCTCCTTTACCTTCCTCCCCCACAACGGACACCCTGTGAGGTGGGTGGGGCTGAGAGGGCTCTCACAGCAGCTGCCCTTTCAAGGACAACCTCTGCCAGAGCTATGGCTGACCCAAGGCCATGCTAGCAGGTGCAAGTGGAGGAGTGGGGAATCAAACCCGGTTCTCCCAGATAAGAGTCCGCACACTTAACCACTACACCAAACTGGCTCTCCAGATGGAACTCTGGCACAGTGATGCTCTGTATTCTTGGTGCTTGACGGGGGCAATGGTGGGAGGGCTTCTAGTGTCCTAGACCCACTAGTGGACCTCCAGATAGCACCTTTTTTGGCTACTGTGTGACAGAGTGTTGGACTGGATCAGTCATTGACCTGATCCAATATGGCTTCTCTTATGTTCTTATGATCATAATAAATGTATGTTTGGTTGTTGGAAGCCACCCCAAGCCTTGCTTGTCAAGAAAAGCAGTGGGATACAAGTTGAATAATATAAATAAATAAACAAACATCTGGTTTAGAATGGTAATGTGAAAGGGGCCTTCGATTTTTTTTTTAATGTTCTCTTTGGGCAGAGAACAGGCAGGAGACAGGATATCAGTTCAATCACTTTCCAACCTCACCTCAGCCACCTTTTAGAAATGCTATTAGGTCTGACTAGAGACAATGGGATTGTTCAGCTCCCCATTCTCAAGCAGGGAACAGAGATTTAGAGGAATGAAGACTAGAAAGACTTCAGGAAAAAAATGTTTTGGGATATTTTAGGAAAAGTTTCTTTGACCTGGCCTAACCAGGTCAGTGGGAGGGGAAAGAGAGATGATAAAACTCCTGGGAGCAAGCAGGAATGACTCTCTCTCTCTCTCTTTTTTTGCTGATTCCATCAAAGTAAACAGAACTCTAACTGAGGTCTTGCGGTGGCAGCCTTTGCCATGAGTTGGCCTGCATACCTGAAAGATACTTGAATGTAATTGATTGCCTGTAAAAAATTGTCATTTTCTAAGCAATAGAGCCTGTCTTATATTTAACAACTGATAAGGCATGTATAAAGGGAGGGACAGAAGAATTGTGTTTTATCCCTTTTTTATTTTGAATCCCTTGCTCAATCTGATACTGTGCTAAAAGTATACTTGTGAAGACTCTCTCTTCTAATAAATGCGTTATGACTTTTGATTCTGATAGTGGATCTCTGTGCCAAATTGACATCCACCATCTAGGACACACTATTGCGAAAGGAGCACCAGGAGGAACAGGAAGGCAGTCAGTTGGAATGTACCCCAGTGGTACACAAAGAAGTAAGCAGTACCCATGGTAACCAGGTGATGGGTAGCAGGAGATGCAGAGGCAAGGCCTCTGAACTTGAAAGGGAAGCTGGGAGTCCTGACTTTCAAGTACTATTTTTATTGGGATTTTGTGGGAATCTTCACTAGCTGTTTTCTTAGTTGGCAATTAAGGAGAAGCAAAGGACCTTTGAAATGGTGGCAACCATACCGTCCCCCACAATACATCCAGCCCTTTTAGAACAGTGTTATGATATTATAACATTACTACATATGAAAAGAGGAGGTTTCATCACAGATGAAGAACATGATTTAGTGTGCTTCATAAATACTGAATAACATTGTTATGAAGGATAATTGCCAGTCATTTTCTGAGCTGGTGACTAAGGAGGTGTGGGAGACCTTTTAAATGATGGAAACCATATTGTTTCCCACAACCATCCTTTCTTACAATGTTATGATGCTGTAATATTACTGCACGTTTGTAGAGAAAGAAGGTTCTGTCACTGATGAAGTACATGATGATACAGCTACACAACCCCTTTTCAAAGGAAGTACAGAGCACATGGGCAGGGTCAGATCCAATTTCAAGAAAAAATCCCCTGAAATAAATCACATTTTGAAGAAGGGGTGCTGCAAACTTGGAGCATTACCTAGGGATTCAGCTTGCTGGGAAACAGTGGCAACACTGAGGTGAAGAAAAGGTCTCATACAGAAATAGCTATTTTCATCACAGAAGTTGCTTGACTTAGAACATCTCAATATATAGTGGCTGGGCTCAGTGCCCATGACAGCCATTTGGTGCTGGTGCTAGGGATGTTATTTGCCCCCTTTTGGCAGGCAACCCATACCCAAACAGTCCCGATTCTCCACTGACACTCAGTGAACCAGTGGAATAAAAGGGGGGATAATGATATCAGCAACACCACAAATCATTTCCAGCTGCATAACTTGGAGCAACATCACCATGTCACCAGATGCTCTTGCATTTTCCCAAATTCTATGTTTTAAAGTCTGAGGAAAATGCAGCGCATCCTTCAACACAGTGACATCACTTCCAGTTATGCAACCGGAAATGGCATTGTGACATTGTAGGATGCCATCCTGGTAAGATTCTGACCCCTGCCTGGACATTGCCAGCCCATGAAGCTCTACTCAGTGTTATCAAAACTCCAGAAGTGCCCACAGGATCAACAAGGTAGGGGTTTCTGACTTGGGGAAATGAAAATGATCATTTGATTTAATGAAGCATGAGACACATCCACAAAGCAGGATGTCCTGAAAAACTGATCAGAAACATTCCTTTGAATTCTAAGCAGCTGTTCATTTTGACTGCCTTTAAACCTTTTGCTATCCACTATCCATGAAATCTGTATGAATGAGTTTTGCATGTGCACATTTGGAACCAGTAGTTTATGTGTGTATGGAAAAGCAATGATGTTTCTTGTTCTTTCATAAAATTCTCACCATGTGCATAGGCAGATACTACCACCAGATCCCTACGAGCACTATGCACTCCGCAACAATTTATATCTTGTTAAAATGGTACTCTTTATTCATCCCATGACCATGTACTAAAAGACCAGTAGATGAAATGGAAAATCTAACAAGAACTAAATCAGGGTTTTCAAATGTCAACTTTCTGATAGAGCTCATAATCAAAACATTGCGTGATAACTCCAATGACATCTGTGAAGAAATTTATAATGGCTTCAAATATTAAGACTTTGCCTCAAATAAAATAGTTTAAAAAAAAAAAACACTTCAATGTATATCTGAAAATATGAAATCAAACATTTGCATTAGGTTGATGTTACCCAAACTTAATTTTGACATTATGTCTGTTTTGATCTCTTGTGTTCATATTTCATTTTCCCCTCCCAAATTAAATTATGCATGTTTTGCAGAGTCAGACACTTTATTTCCCTTTGCTATTTTGGTTTACAACTTTGAAAACTTGTTTACCATAAAATAAAATTGGTTTGGAGATTAATATGCCAGAAATAAATGACATATTATCACATGCCTATCACTAATTAGATAATGAGTGAATATGCAGATCAAATTCAGGCAGTTCTTAACATAAATTTATGATAAAAATTATAGGGCTTTCAATAATTTCAAATGCTTTGCCTTGATGTGCTTGGCACTGCTTGCCAGGAAACCTCTGGTAGTAATAGCCTCAATATGCCAGCCAGGAATGTGCAAGAGGATGTGGTATTCTTTCTGCATTCATGCTTCCAGAGCTGCACAGTAGATCTTGTATGGCAAAGATGTACTCCACAGATACCATGGAGAAAACACTAACAGGACAAAGTACAAGAGCTGCAGTAGGATCCATCCAGCCATGATAGTCTATGTCCAAACTGGATAAATGGATCTTCCCAATATTTTTAGAATGGAAATAGCAGCTGTGTGGGAACCTGACTAATCTCCTGGTAGAGAAATTGACCTTTTTGGCTTTTATTTTCTCTCTTTTTGCCTCAATCTGATGGTGTGTGTGAAAATATGTGGAGAAACTATTAAACCTCCCCCTTACTCATGGCACTGCCCCAAAGACAGTCTGGCTACAATTTCCACTTTAAAAAATCTGTTGGGTAGATCTGTTTAAGGATTTCCAACATTATATCTTTGTGGGACATTAGCACCAACATAAGAGTGGAAGCCACATCTTCCTGTCAGTGCATGTAGCCCTGTACCTCAACTCTGTCTTAAACTAGCAGTCCATACAAATGGATCAGTTGCCCATTGTTTGCCTACTACATTGACATACAGATGTTCAATATTAATAGAAGGACTGCAGTATTGAAAGTAACATGGCATTCCCTTGGAGAATCCTGATACCTCCAGCTTTCCAGCCTGAATCCCTGACACTTAAGCACAATGCTGCTCTCCTTAATAAATGTCTCAATGTGCCATTTTCAGTGTACTGTATCTTCTCTAGAATCTTTTCGCTCGCCCACAGTAAACACTGCTAACTACTAACTCATAAAACATATCAGCTGGCTTTATTACTTTTAACCATCTTTCCAATTGTGCTATAAAATAAAGGCAGATGCCATTTTAACATCTTATTATTATCAAGGGCCAACTCCTCCGGCAGCACCTGCTTAGCAGCAATCTGCTTGTTTATAGTCCCTTTTTTATAGGTGACAGTTTAAGGTGGCTGTTCTCCGTCTTACAAAGGGTTCTTTTTAATGTAGCTGGAGTGCAGCACACAGTAGGTGAGCTCCTTTCTTTCATCCCGTGATATTGAGAAGGGGTCGCAGGTTCACCTGTGATTTTTGCTTGACAGCTTCGCCACACACATCAGGCGCTGCCAAATGCTCCGCCATTAATTTATGATTTAAAGTAATTAACTTTTGCTGATTAAAGTAATTATTTCAAGTGCATTGCACTCAGGCCCAAATGATGCACACAGCCCCCTCTCCAGTTTGAGCTAACAGCATGCCAAGTGCTTAAAAGCGGCACCAGGGAGCTTGCAGTGGCTTCTGCCAGTCTAACAGATCTGCCATGTTTATGGCTGACTTGTACTAACTGCTCATTTTAATGCGGAATCCTGGCAGAACACTGACACAGTGTGAAACCTTCATCCGGTAAACAAGACAAGCTTCAAATTGGTGACATCGATGACAGTGAAAACTGTTTAAAAACGAATCTTGCCTCCAGTCTTTCAGAGGTATTATGTTTTTTTGAGTACTATTCCTTATCCAGATTGGCTGTTAAACAATTTACAGCTTTATCAGGCTTTGCCTTTTTAGCACGAGGCAGGTGCAAAATCCAGGCTCCTTTATGGCAAGGAAGGCCAACCATTTTTTTTGTTATTTATTTAAAGCCACTTCAAAATAGAAAGAAGTCTATATTGAAATGCAGTAAATTTGGGGTTTGTTCTTAATGTGGCTATTAACTCTTCAAGATTCAGCATATCTCCTGTTAGCCCTCTTCATGGAATCACACCAAGATACTGTGGGGAAAGAGGAGTGCTCCAGCTTCCAGAGAACAAAACACTGCCAAAATGGAACAACGTTACATGAGTGCCTTTCCCCTAATAGGCTCCAAAGTCTAATTTTAGTTTTGTTTCTCTGTGGGAATATGCAAAGTCCAAGAATGGAGCCTTTGGCTTTTGAATAGCTAGTTATAAATGAACACTCATAAACTTGAACAAATATTCCTCCCCCTCGCGCCCCTGAAAGGAACCTCAAGGCAGACAATAGAAAGCATCTCTCTGTTTTAATTATAGTAAAAAGAACTCATTTAGACATTATGTATCATATCATATTACATGTTTCTAGACTGATGCAGAATAAGGATGTAAATATTTTGGCTGAAGTTTTTTACTTTACTTTAGTTTTTGTTTAGTTTTCTTGATGTTACCACTTTCATTGAAATCAGAAAGGAAAACAAAGGTAAGGGAACAAAATTCAGCAAAACTGTTTATATTCTTGTTCTGCATTCAGTCTAGAAACCTGATTTCAGATGCAATAAAGCACCTGATGGATCACTCTTGGCAAACAGGATTCCAGCTTTGCTTGTAAAGTGAACAAAAAATAACCATTGTCATCAAAAGCCAACAACAACAAAAAAATCTGAACAGAGGCTTCGTCATACAGGAGAAAATTTTCAAATGAAACCTGCATTCTGGTATAGAGCAAGTGACCTGGAAGGTGAAAAGCTCTGGAATATCAAAGACAGAGTGCTTGGTTTTATCTCATCAGGGCAGAGTGCAGGTGGCGGCTTTGCAAATTCTGGGATGCTGAATGCTGGCTTGGAAGGGCTTGTTTCTTTCTGCGGAGGTAATTCACTCAGCTGAATACTCCATTCACTCATATAGGCAAACATTGAATGGCATGCCAAATAGCAGAAGTTTATAGTGTTGAGAGCAAATCCAGGCAGTGATTGGGGACCCAAAATGTTCCTTTCACAAGCTCCTTTGGAAAGAATTCTACAAAACAATATTTCCTATGAGCCCAAACCAATGAAATAATTAACACTTACATTTAACTGTTGTCTCTGAATGACATTGCAGGGGCTGATCCTATTTTTCAAACACTTATTTCATAAATGCATAAAGTGCATATGCTGTTTGCCATTGCCATTAGGAAATTTCAATTAATTTCTAAACTCCACTTAATTTTTAAGCTGCTCCAACCCCATGCTTTGTTAGGCACATGAATTGCAGTGGACTTCAGCATACCTAACTGTGGAGGATAGTGTTGTATGACATTCAGGACTATTTATCCCAATCCATATGTTTGTCAATGGAAATATTTTCCATTGATTGTAATGGATTTTGGATCAGGCCTTTGATAGTGTGTATTTGGAAAGGCCCAGCAGTTCCTTATTGTTCCTCTGCTGAAAAATGGAATTGCAATCCTAGAGCTGTTGATTCAGTGTAAGCATAAGATGTAAAATTATAGAATGGGCAATTAGGAGATGATATGAAGCTTCTGTGAGGCTTAGGGCTGGCAAACCAATGTGCTGAATCAAACACATGGACTGTTGAAGTAATGCAACATGACACTTTGAGGTTTCAACTGATCTTGTAAATCAATAAAGCAGAGCAACACTGGTCAAAAAATAGGGGTGCAAAACTTATGCCCACTGATATTGACAACAAAACATTGCTGTGTGTTTACACAAAACAATAATAACATAGAAGAGGAGAGCACAGGGCTACTTCTGAGTTTCTAGTTTCTTTATATTTGTCTTCCCTCTGGAATGTTATTCTCATACTATTTTTGCAGTACCATTTGCATGTTTTACATGATCTTTCAGATGGGACTTTTGGCCTGCCATAAACATCCCTATCTCCGGATTAAAGAGGTGTGTTCACACATGTATATCTGTCCCTTGCTGCATAATCACACCTACCTCATGTTACAATGCCTCATTTAGTAGCCCTGGGTACTTCCTGGTGGCAAACTCCTTGCCATGCCTCTGTGGTGCATTTCTGGCCATCAGAATGGCTGGGGCACACATGCAGGAGCAGTGTGAACAATCTTCTAAGCATATTGGTGGCCTGTGCCTGTGTCAGGCACAGTCTGATTGCTGCGGCTCACCTCAAACTGTACCTTTTTGTTTTAAAACCAGGAGACCGCAGCAGCAACTTCCTAGTGTGATCTTACTCGTTCTCTTGATGATACACTCAAGCCATTCAAATGTAGCGTTTAGAGGCTGTATGAAAATTTTACATAGAAAAGGCCAATTTCTAATTCCGCATTTTTTAAACAGACTGGGAAGCCTTATCCTATCAATTTATTGTAGTTGTGGAATTACAAGTAATGGATTTCCATCCCTGGCAATTGGGAGTAGAATAGGTGCCAGGCAAATCCTTACATACTGTATGCGTGTAACTCAGTGAAAGATCCTGATCCTTCAGAAGTTCCCAGGATTAGTCCCCAGCATCCCCAGTTATAAGGAGTTGGCAGTAGGCAATGTGATGTGAAATTCACTTAAGACTCTGGAGAGCCACTGTCAGTCTGAGTGGACAATACTGACTCTAATGTACCAAGGTTCTAACTCAGTACAAGGCAGCTTCATGGGTTCAGTAACTTTGGGCTGATGCAGTGTAATATGAGCTATCCTTGAACCATACATTCCCTCAAAGTAGGGCTATCAGAGACATTGCATCAGGGGCACTGCTGTTATTAAAACTGATCCAAGAGGTGAATTGTTTATGTAAATAATCATGGCAGAAAAGAGTCTTTCCAAGCCAGTATTCAATTCCAGAATCTGTTAGATGGTGACCTGACTTGGATTCTAAAGCTTTATTTTACTCACTCTTGCAAATATATGTTATATAATGTGCTTTCCAGCAAAGTTCTTCATATCTCATGTATTGCTGTCAGTTGACTGCTCACATGCAGAAGGGCTGTGCATGTCAATTATACTTTCCTTCAGGCCTTTTTTTTTTTTTTAAAGCAGGAACACACAGGAACGCAGTTCTGGGTGACTTGGTGTCAGGGGGTATGGCCTAATATGTAAATGAATTCCTGCTGGGCTTTTTTTACAAAAAAGCCCTATGTGAAACAATGGTGACATCAGGGGATTTGGCCTAATATACAAATGAGTTCCTGCTGGGCTTTTTCTACCAAAAAAGCCCTGCTTTTCCTGTATGCCCCTTAATACACGTACAGATTTTCCCATGGCCTTTATATGGATTGTAAACATTTAAACTGAGCCCAAATGCCACTGAAACCAAATTAATCATGACTAAGTCATTTTAGGCAACCAGATTTAGGCACAACTAATCTTTACTAGATTGTGTCAACACTGAATAGAATGCTTCCTTACTTTTTTCCCCCACTTCAGTGACTCTTAGGATAGCTTACATCACAGCAATTGGAATAAATCAACAATCAACTGGATCAACAATATTGAATTTTAAACCTTCGCCTGACCAATCATTAATAATCTCAAAGTTTTGCTTCTGTTCTTTTGAGATTTATGTATGCTCAAGATCCTGTCTAAGGAACAAAGGCACAAAGGAGAAAGGTATCTTTTTTGTTATTTTATTTAATTCTCCCTCATGTTCTGCTGGTTAAACTTGTGTTTTCCTAATACATTATACTGTGTTATTATAATTGCTATGAGCAAGTGTACTTCTCATAAGCCATCTGTGGGTTCATCAACCATACTGGAAGCTGACTGTTAATTGCCAATTGTTAACCAGACAATAGCAGATGCTAACTTTAATATCCAACAGTGCTCTTCATAGCATCTTTTATATGCATGTATCCATACTTTAATATTCTTTTTTTCTTTCCCAGAAATATGCCAACTTGGTAAAGGCTGATTAGCCTGATGTGCTGTGTGTAATGAAGCAGTGAGCTCATAAAAATGACAGTTGATGCTCCCTTACTGGACCACGGTGAATGTAACATAACTAATGTTCAGTAACAGAAGGAAGTCTCCTTCCATTTTTTAAAAACTATTCCACTATTTATTTAATGAATATGCTTAAAATTTCTATGGGAGTGGGGAGAGAGGATGGATTTGAATCTGCTGGTGTGAGGATAATTTCAGGCAACCTTGGCCAACAAACATACCTCAGAGCAAACTGTCAATTAGCCTCAGTGCATTAAAATGTGCTGCACCAAAGCAGGGATTCCCTACAAATATTTACTAAAGGATTCTAGTGTCCCATATTTATTCAATCTTAAGCAGGAGTACAATGGAGGTACATTCTATTGCCATATTGTTTTGGTACTCAAACATCTTTCCGAGTCAAAACCCAAGCGACAACTAGGCGCCTTCTGGGTTACTGTCGGCTCCTTTCCCCCCACAAATTTGCTTGCCTAAAATAATGAATAATGAACCCATTACCTCTCTGACTGTGGCCTGCAGTCTACAAAGAGATATTAGGAGCAATTTGTACTCAACATGCAGGTCTGTTCCATCTAAAATATTATCAATGAGCTTGTCAACCCAAGCCCTAACCTTCTTTGTTATTTTCATCTGTTCTCCTCTCAGATGTCTCTGCTCATGCCCATAACCTCTGAAGACTAGCAACAGGATGTCATACACCTGTTTTGCTTAAGGCTGGGACTTGGAGTCCTGTGCGAGATTGTGTCGGCATTGGCTGGCTTGCTGCTTTGCTCAACGTATATGTCAGAATGTCAGATGATAGTTGTTGTATCTGCAGCTGTTGCATAAGAACAGTGCCAGGGGCACAACTTTCCTGCGGTGAGCTTTAATTTGCTCTGCCCTCCCTGAAGAGCTCCCTCACTTCACCTTGCTGATGCTGCTGCAGCTGTGTATGAACTGAGCCCTGTGTGCAGCTGAGGCCAACTGGATGGGGAGGGGAAGGAGGAATATTAGCAATGGACAGGGCAAGGCTGTCGACAGGAGAAGCAGAGCTAAGGTGAATTTGGAGGAGACAAGTGGGCTAGTATATGCATCTTTGTTTGGGGAAGTTTTTTTTATGAATTAATTATAATGGGGATTGCTAAGTGACACAAGATTCCTGCTTGCAAGGATGGCAATTTCTGGTACATTTGGACCCTATGCCAGAAGAGTTAGTTGTCGCTGAAATAAGCTATAACCTGTCAGGATATTCATGGGAGATCTAACTAAGTTTTATGACTGCTTTCAGAATTAGGTTGACAATCAAAACAGATGTAGAATGTGATTGCAAGTGGACTGCCAAAGGCAAAACAACAACACAACAATCTTCTCCTGTCAGCTTCCACAAAGGAGTGCACTTATAAATGGGGATGCTGGAAGAAAGCATACATATCCACCTTATGATTTATTGGTGTGAATCGTGCATGTGGTCTGGGTTCCTCAACTGGAGTGAAAAGGAAAGCCCACCCTCATGAGATAATCAGGAATGCATCTGAGCTCTTTCAGATCTGTGGATCAAGCACTGGTTAGCAAATGGACTAGTTATACTTTTACATGTGGTAGTTTCCACATGGGAAAAAAAAGACGGAAGGGAAGTTTTAGAGGGCCAGCATGACCATATAAATATTGCAAGCTATTTCTTAGTGGCTTTGTTTGTTTGTTTGTTCTCTTGAAGGAGAGTAACTTTTCAGTATGTCATGGGGAGATTGCAGAGATCATTGGTAATTTAAAAGAAGAAAGACAAGGGTGAATTTTAAAAAGAAACATCATTGCATGTTACCACTTTATCTTGGTTTGTATGTATTATTTAATGAAGCACAGAAGCTGTTTGTTTTTTGTTGAAAACTATAACTACATTGAGAATAAATAGAAAACATGTATTTTGGCCAAAGTTGTATGAACCTGTACAACACAAGTTTAAATGTTCATGTTAGACTGTTTTACATCCATTTGGTTCACCCTTCCTAGAGGAAGTCTGCATGCCTTCTTGGTCTTTGTACAAGTCCTATGGAATGCTGCCAAAGTTAAGGAGATAAAAGCCCACCTCAGTGATGTATTTTCACAGGATTGCACAGCAGTTGCCCCCCAAGGTCGGAATGAAGAGATTGACAACATAGTTGGTAAAAAATGGGCCTTTTATTGAACTTAACCAAACTCTAACTAGCACGGCAAGGGTTACCAGAAACTGGACAAGCCCCGGGGTCATCCCATGACCCTTCCTTGTCCATGTATGAGCGAGCCACCCTGCCCCTGACATGAGCCACAGATTTGGCTCATGGCAGGCCGGCCAGGCCAGATCATCCTACCCCACACTGGCATAATCACCCAGGAAGAGCCAGTCTCATGGGGAGGGATCACACAATCAGCATTCTGCGACATTGAGCCGTAGAGCCCATCTGCCGCTCCTGCCGATCACTTGCACCCAACTGG
Organism: Heteronotia binoei; assembly: GCF_032191835.1. Classification (NCBI taxonomy): domain Eukaryota; kingdom Metazoa; phylum Chordata; class Lepidosauria; order Squamata; family Gekkonidae; genus Heteronotia; species Heteronotia binoei. The sequence goes on along the minus strand of NC_083228.1, from coordinate 48,587,534 downwards.
TGCAGTGCCCTGGGTGCTTCCCTGGGCTTCCGTAACCCCTTGCTCATTCTACCAACACTTAACCAACTGCAACCAACAACCAACCAACTTAACCAACCAACTTAACCAACTGCAACTCTAACAAGCAGTACAAGGATGGTGAAAAACACCTCACCACTAGCCAATAAGGTGAGCATGAAAAAATTCCTACCTGGTCCCTAATAAGGCGACCCGTTAAACCTGTACTGCTGAAGGGCGGGTGGGCGGGCCGAGAGCCATGAAAGCAACTGCATGGCTCAGGGCGGGGCCGGGACTCTTATAGTCCTGGCGCTCCACCCTCTACTGAGTCCCGGATGCCCAGGAAAAGCCAGCAGTCTCCTCCTCCTCCAGGGAGGCAACCGCGGCCCCCCCGCCTATGGCTGCTGTTGCGGCGTGGCGGGATATGGGCCGAATAGTCTTAAGCTGATTGACTGTATTCTAAGATTTTATCTCTAAGCACTGACCATTTTTACTAGAAATGTTACGGGCAGCTTTGCTTATGATGTTTTTATTGCCTTATGGTTTTCATATTGCACCGGTGTTGTTTTTCTGATTATATAAAAGCCTTGCCCATGGGATAAGGCAGAATATAATTTTTAAATTAAAAAATGAATAACCTAGCAAGCAGTAGATAAAAGAAACATGTCTGTTGTGTATGGGGGGTATAGTACAATGGAAAAACACATGAGTAACCACAGATCATCTTTGTCTGATTGTGCCAAGGTTCAGTGGTTACTCTCTAGTCAAAATTCTTTGCTAACTGTTAATGTTGCCTATTTTCTCCAGTTTGCAATTCAGATCAGGGAAGCCTTTATTTGATGTATTTGATGTATTTTGTCTGTTTCTGTACTTTTTTTTATAGTAGTACTACAACCATCTTCTATGTACCCAGCTAAATGGTTTTATTTATATTTTATTTACAATTTTTATTTATAATATTTATGCATCCAGTGTTTCTTTCTCATTTTTGGCAGTGACAATTCTTTACAGGCCAGTGCAAAGTATGAGGTTGTTCCATGGATGGGATTAGTCTCCATTTCCTTGTTGCTCCATATCCATATATGCAGCAGGTCAATGTTTCTTTGACTTTAGCTACATATGAACCTCCTTTCTTTAAAAAAAAAAATTGCAGTCTCCCAAAGACTCTTGTCCTCTCCAGCATATACTACATGCCAGACAGCCTCTTTTCAAAGTGTATGTAGCAAGCTGTGTGTGCCCCGTGGGGTATTTTAATCTCTTACATTTTCAGAACAATAAAATGAAACCTGTATCAGCTACACTTTTAAAAGAAAAAATGTTTTTATTGACTATACATGGTCTACAATGTCAGGTTGTAGATGGGAGCTAATTCTAAAGAGCTACAGTTCAAAAGGTCTTGACCCAAGTTCTGTTCAATCTCACCACTTTATTGGGAGGAAATTTGCACCACGGACAGCAAGAAAGTTTCAGTTGAACAGAGGTGGGAAAGTTTCTGGAGAAGCTTTCATAGTTAGTAAAAGAAATAGATAAAGATCAATGTCACACAAAGCCTGATCCTCCGGTATTCAACTGCAAACATCCACTATGTATGCAGAGTGGCAGACTAGTACAGTTTCATGACAGGAAGAACTAGGATTACTACATTGGAACAGATCCAGGTAGCCAGCCAGTGCTGGATTAAACCCTGTGGAGGCCTCTAGGCAGTCAAAATCTCAGAGGCCCCCTCACAAATTATCTCAGAGTTGGAGCGCCCCCCCCCCCCCCGCCATCCATGGCCACCGCTGCACCTGCAGGCCCCTTTTCAAAAGCCCCTTTGACAAAGCTCCAGGGGAGAGGCAGAGAGAGGCAAACTTGGCTACGACATCAGCAGCAGCCGCACCAGGCAAGTAAGGCAAAGAGCGGCTCAGTTGCTGACTGTGTGTGCAGGCTGGGAGGGCTGCAAGCAGGGGGGAGACTGGGGGGGAGCCAGTCTGGGGCCCCTAAAGGTGTGGGGACCCCTAGGCCAGTGCCTACTTGGCCTAATTGTTAATTCGGCCCTGTAGCCAGCTGTGTTATTTTGAAGCTATAGAACAAAATTTGAACTGGTACCTTTAAGACCAACAAATTTGGGACAGCACAATCGTAATGATAGCCCAATTAATTGGCAATGATAATCCAATTACAGTTACTAGCAATGCTTTTTTTTGTATAAAAAGCCAAGCAGGAGCTCATTTGAATATTAGACCACACTGCCTGGCCTGGGAGCACATGGCTGCTGCATGGCAGGTTGGGATAGCCAGAGTCCTGGCCAGCCCAGGTGGAGCTCCACTCCTGTGGGCTCCAGCAGAAAAAAAGCCCTGGTTACAAGAAAAGAGCTATTGGTTCTAAGAAACCTGTCAGTGAATTTTCTGGTTAGTGTTCTCAGCTGTTTTGGAAGCTAGGTGACTGCAGGTGGTGGCTGCTCTATGACCTAACTGATTCTGTCCCCTTCCCCTGAGATAGAAAGTCCCTGTCTCATTCCTATTAAACTCAGTGATTTCTGTTTTCTATTTTCACATTAGCCAAATGTGCCTGAGAAGGGCTTGCCTGCTATCTTTACAATGGACTCACAGACCATGGACTCACAGAACTTCCAACTGTTATGTGAATCCTGGTGTGATTGGTTTTTAAGGAATCAGTGAAACAATGAAGGTGCAAAATTTCAATTCAAATTCAGTTATTCAGTCTTAAAAAAATCTAACATCCACTTCAAGAGAATGCCTAGCCATTGCCCCAAACGTAAGGGCTGTAGAGATGGTCAAATGATATTACCTGGAGCAAGATTGCAGCATGGAACATTTGGAAGGAAGATAAACTGAATCCGTTTCCGAGATCTAGGAAGAGTTCCTGAATTGGCCTTTGTTTTTAAATTGCTGATGGATTATCTGAAAAAGTATGGATGACTGAGTAGTTCTCTATTGACTCCTTGTCTATTCCAGAGTGATGTATAGAAAAATGACCCATTTTGGGAATCCTATCACTATTTTTGGATTAATTCTGAAAATGTAACATGAAATACCAAGCAAAATAGCATGCAGCCTCTCTAGGGTTGTCAAGCTTCAAATGGGGCTCTCTCAGTATCTCTGTGTATCTCTCAGTCTTACAATTGATTTCCAGGTGTGATGGACTCCATTCTTTTCCCTCCTTCAGAGGCTAGATTTTCTCTCCATTTTTCTGTCCCATCACTGACTGAGCAGCCATGGTTATGTGTTCTCCCCTGAAGAAACGTTGGCTGTTCTACCCTATGTCAGTAATATATACTGGGTATTTGTTCAGCCCAGGAACCTGAGGGAAAGGTTGGAATGAAAATGGCAGTTGAGATGCTATTAAAACTCAAACATAACAAAAGATTTCATTTAACATTGAAGGGAAAGAGCAGGTAAAATCAGAGGGTGAATTGCTGATGTAAAATTAGTACAAGCACAGACTTCTTTTATATTCACAGTTGCTTAAATCTTTATATTGAGGTTTCTGCTCCAGTGTTTCCCCAAACATTATAATACACTTCATTTGTAAAACTGCAGACTCTTTTGGTGCCCAGAAGGCTGGTATCCTCTCTCCAGTACCCAGACCCCTTCTCTTTGGAACACCAGTATTTATTCTTAAATTTTTGGCTGGTTTTTAAGATCTTTACAGGCAGTTTCTAATCACACTGGACCAGGGAATTTTGTACTCCTCAGAGATAACTCTCCCTGACAAAGTAGAGAATCTCCTCTCTCTACAATAGTGTTGCCATGTCTGTGTTGGAAAATACCTGGAAACTTTGGGGGTAGATCCAAGAAAGGGTGGGGGTTGGAAAGGGGAGGGGCCTAAGCATAGTGCAATGCCATAGAGTCCGTCCTTCAAAGCAGCCATTTTCTCCAGGGAAGCTGATCTCTGTCAGCTGGAGATCAGTTGTAAAAGCAGGAGATTTCCTGGCCCCACCTGGAGGATAGCAACCCTATGAGAAGATCCATCTCCTTTCTTTTGGCCTGAATGGGAGTCTTCTCTACTACCCAAATGTCTTTGCCAAACTTTCCTCAGTTCTCTGTCTGTATTCAAACTGTTCTTAGCTAATGGTGAATTTAGACTGTATTCAGTCACAGCTGAAATCTGGCTTTGTCTGTAGTAAACCCTTTTCTGTCAGGGCTATTCCCAATCACTCTCAGAACATGTTTCTTCTCAGTTAAGTCAGAAATCCCACTAAATCTCCTCTGCATAGAGCTTTCAAAAGACTTACGTATTTCTGCTCAGTTAAAGCTGACCAATCAGATTGCCTGGAGCAGCCTGTCACTCAAGGCTCTCTGTCTCTGTGAAGAATTAACCCTTCACAATCCTGCAGCTATTTGTACAGCATTTTAAGCCTCTTAAAAAGTACATTCTGTCACACCAAGAGATTAGCTCTCCTGGATAAAATGGCTGCTATCATATTATACCCTGCTGAGGTCCTTCTGCCATCTTCTGGTTCCATTCACAAATCTCCAGGAATTTCCTAATCCACACGTCCAATTGAAAGGCCAAGACCGTGGAGGGAAAACATAAAATCTCAGGCTTTTATTCGTGGGTACTGGGCCTCAAAATCAGTACGATTTTATGAATTTTAAGAATAGAAGAGCAACATGAGTTTTAAAAGAAACTCTTTTCTATTTTCCAGAAAAGGCTCAGACAACTTTTTCAACTCCTTTCTTCCCAAAATTTCAAGAGCAGATATGACTTGTGGAATTTGTTGTTGGTTTTGAAATTTAGAAATGTCACTGACTGAGCCTATATGGGATAGTTGCATATAGTTCTCTGCACTCAGATCTACAAGAGACTGCAACAAGACTATGTCTTAATTGCCACATGGACTCCGGTGGATTTATCCAAGCTTTGGCTTAGAAATGGTCAAATTGATTCCAGGGAAGAAGTAAACTGAATCTGTTGGCATTTTATTTGCAACTATGTCTTTATAAGATTTGCTTTTCTAGTGGCAGAAAGAACACTTGTGCAAATATATTCATATATACTGTTCTGAAATATTGTATGGAGGTTTGTATACCTTGTGTAAAAGAAAGATAAACTATAAAACAGTTATTCTCGTAGACAAGAAGATTCATGCAGTAAACACTGTTGTTGCGAATCCCCAATGGATATGGAGCAAATGAGTGTGCAAGTGAATTCTTCGTAAATGCAATTCACATAAGTGCATTTCTTGATCTTTTCCCATCCCCTCCCCCCTTTTTGAAGTAGCCATTGCACCAGAATGGTTCTTCTTTCTGTATGGCATCCTCTCATGGAGTTTGCACACAGCTGGGAATGTCGCACATCAAAGAGCTGGGAATTAACGAATACGAAAATCTTGACATTTTACACAATTTGGACATGCTACTTTTATTTAAAGGAACTTCTTTGCCATCTAAAGGGTGCAGACTCCTTGGTGAATAGACTTGTTAATGTCTTTTGCTTTTGTGTTTATACATGCCAGTTCTAATAATTGTCACTGCTGACCTAAGTAAGAAACATCCCAACCTCCTTTGGAAGAAGCCATTGGGCTTTAGTGCCATGCTGTTTACCTTTGATAATGGGAAGGGGGTGGAAATCATACCCTGTAGAATTCTGTTATTTTCAAGGCATCTTGGTTTCTCAATTGTAAATAATTAGGACTGAGAAAAGGATGACAAATAAATGAATAAGAGCAATGACATTCAAAAAAGCAACTTTTCACATAGTATATGCTCCTGACTCTTTAGAGGCAATATAAACTCACAGTGAAAGAACACATTTGGACACACTCTAACTGCCTCTGCCATTTTCCAGCTTCATTAGAGAAAGCTTCTCTCAGTACAGGCCAGATTACCAAGGGGGCATTTTGTCCTTGAAATGGCAGTTATTATGTGGACAACTGTATTTCAGCATGGCAGAAAGAAAATATACTTGCAGAAGGTAAAGCAAATCACACGCATACAAGCACACACATGTGTGCACACAAACACAAGCACTTCTAGTTCACTGAGGGTGTTTTCGCACTCACCTTCAGCCGGCGCCGCGACCCTCTTGACGACGGAGGATCTGTGCTGATTTCCCACACGAAGCGCTGGAGCAACCAGAAGAGCCGCCAATTTCCGGCGCGAAGCCCGCTCAAGCGTTTTCCTGCTTCTTGGCGATTTACGTTTGAGCGGGCTTCGCGCCGGAAATTGGCGGCTCTTCTGGTTGCTCCAGCGCTTCGTGTGGGAAATCAGCACAGATCCTCCGTCGTCAAGAGGGTCGCGGCGCCGGCTGAAGGTGAGTGCGAAAACACCCTGAGAGTAAATGGAGCTGCATGTGGTGTTAGACATTCAGCCTTGCACATAGGGTTGTCAAACTCAAATTTGGAAATACCTGTGGAGATTTGAGGTTGGAGCCTGGGAATAGGGTTTAGGGGGAACAGGAACTTCAGTAGGGTATAATGCCATGCAGTCCACATTTCAAAGCCACCATTTCTCCAAGAGCAGTGAAATAAAAGCTGTGCAAGGCTGGAGAGGGATGAAGAATCAAACTTCTCCTGCAGCCTGCAGGGAGAGAAGTACAGCTAGAAAGAGAGGACTAAGGGTGAAACTGAACTCCTCTCATCTCATGTTTCTGAGGCTCGTCCTAGGCCAATGTCAGAAAGGAGTATGGGTGGCCAGCTAGTCCCAAGCTCTAACCCACCAATGGGGTAGCCCAGGGGTGGCCAACGGTAGCTCTCCAGATGTTTTTTGCCTACAACTCCCATCAGCCCCAGCCAGCATGGCCAATGGCTGGGGCTGATGGGAGTTGTAGGCAAAAAACATCTGGAGAGCTACCGTTGGTCACTCCTGGGGTAGCCAATGTTCTGGTACCTGGTCTTCTTACCTGCTGTTCTAACCATGAGAGGAATCTGTTATTGATCGATTCAGGTAATGTGCTACTAATTATGTTTCCAAACATAACTTTTTATTTTAAAAATGATTATTTATACCAGAGAGCCTATCATCACAACTGATTACTTGTAAGGGCTTTTGGATGCTGTTGTTGATAACTGACATAAAAGGGAGAAATGAGCTTTTTAAAAAAACTCTTTGACTTTCATTTAGGCTAATTATAGTAAGCTGCAATAGGGAGGAATACATCCTCCTAAATAATAATTGGAGTCAAAACTCAGTAAACATTGAAATTGGCTGCCAGTGTTTTGGTATTTTATGCACTCCTTAGCAGAAAGATTTTTTCCCCCTAGAGCCCAGGTGCCACATTATTATCATGGAGACCCACAAAGAATTTCAAAAGGAAACCTAGACAGCCACCCTTTAGCAGATGAGATAGCACTAACAAACTTTGTTGCTTTTAACCCTTTTGTTATTCATTTTTTGCCACAGTTTTCATTCATTGATATACATAAAAGCCTGTTGGAAGCATATCCAGAGGAACGCAGGAGGCATGGATCAGTTCCCAGTTTGGCAACGCTTCACCTAACCCATATTCCTCACAGCACCATCCTTCGTCTTGACAATGCTGTTATTGAATATGCAAGGTTGAGTGGCTCAGCCAAATGAAAGACTGATTTGCCAGCCTTGATTTTAATAGTAAAACTAATGATGCACATGGAAGAATTCAAGAATAGTAATATCAAGAATTTTTGCATTGAAAAGAATCAGTGCAATCCTCACAACACTTTCCTGGGAGCTAGCCCCACTGAATAAATCTGAGTATGATTCTATGTAGCCCTGCTGCAGATTGCTCCCTCAGACACCCATCTTGAACCAGGGTAGGACGCATACAACCATGTTCTGGACACACTAGCAGTGCAATGTTAGACAGTTACACTCTTCTAAGTCTATGGAGGTCCACAGAAGAGGGATTAGAAAGGTGCATCCCATTTTAGGAGTGCACTGATTGAGAACTATGTTTCCTCCATGCTGCAAAACATACACAGCTTTGGAGCACTCACTTCCAGATGCACATAACTTTTGACAGACTTGAATGCTGATTGCTTTTAGCAAGGGAAATTTTTACAGCTGGGTGTATTCTATACTATTTTGTTAACAGTTTGGGCTCCATCAAATGGATCTGGCAATTAATTATAGAAAGGGCAACACAAACAAATAAAAACTATGCCCATTAACCTCAAAATAATTGAAAAAAATGCACTCAATATTCATGAATTCAAAAGTTGTCAGAATATTCAGTGAGGTAAATTTCTCTTGGAAGCTGCCCCTGAAGAATGTGTAATTTGTATGCCTGAGGTATAGAATATAGTACAGTTAATGAACACATTTAGAAACATAAATTATCTATGATACTAAAAGAGATAGAAGGTGTACTTTTATTTTTTTTAAATATGAATGGCATTCATAACGTCTACTCTCTTGAGGATGGGAGTACTTACGAAAAGAATTCTTATTACCATCATAGTATGTAGCCAAACAGTCTTGATCATTGTATATTCAATAATCTATCAGTCTTTATCTACTTAGGAACATAGACTTGTTCAGAAATGCCATTCACTGTAAAACTTGTGTGGTCTTCTCATTGGTACCTGGGTTCTGAAAACTTTAAATCACAAATAATGGAATTGTTTTGTATTAACCATTATTATGACACAGCAAAGCTTGGACTTTTATCATCATTTATTGACAAACATTACTCTCTCTACTTCATGAACTTAATTAGTGGCACTAAAAGATTGCAGAGCACTAAATGTTATGGCCACTTCCTTTGCTACTCTTTAAATATATCTGGCAGCTCTATAAATCTGCAATGAGGGGCAGAGTCAAAAGTTAAGCATTCTTATTTTTATTGCATGGGGATTGCAAGTGAGATAAACAAAAGCATTATCTTCCCATCTCATAAATGATATTTTATGAAACTGGAAACACAAAACATAAAAAGGATGCTTCTTGACGGATACTGGCATTTAGCCGGGAGTTTTCTGGGGCAATACAGAGAAAAGGGACATTGTAGTTAACTTATATATATATGTAATAAATAGATAACCATCTTGACCCATCAAAGGAGATCTGTATAGAGAAACAGATTCCCCATCCACTTACCCCCTCTGTATTGTCTCCTACAACTGCAAAAGTGTGCTTGCTAAAACTTTTTTTTTTTTAAAATCACTTCCACTAAATCCAATATCTGGTGATCATTGTTAATCAGTTAGAAAACTTCAGGGGGATAGTTGATGAGTAAACAGGAGATCAGTGACACTGTGAAGAATAATAAAATGTACTCCAAGAGAAGATGTTAATGAATTATGGTGGAATTCTTTTTTTTTTAGTCTTTAAGCTTACTGGGGCTTCTGTCTTCGGTTGATTCTGCACAGACAGCTTACTTCTGATTTTCACTGAAATTGATTTGGTTGGGTTTATTTCAAATGCTGTGCCTACATCTTTTTCTCTCTCTCCAATTTTTATTGAGAGCTGCAGTGTTACATACTAATGAGAAAAGCCGGGTAGTGTTCTGGGACTGGTTTCTCCTGATTGGTTAGTTTCACATTGGGCTTGCCTTTTGAAATAGGAGACACTTCCAGCTGAATTTACTGTGGGGTTGCTATTAGTGCCCCCCCTAATCAGTAGTCAAGGAGTTTGCTGGAGGAAAAAAAAAAAACTGCCAGGCACTGCTTTAAAAATTTAGTGAGAGTCAATGCTGATCACTTGGCTGGAGAGGAGGCAGAGACATCAGTGCTTTGCAGCCTGAATTCCCACATTGTTATTTAGAAATGAAATTACAAAAGGAGATGTTGAGATGGACCAGACTTTTTTTTAAAGGCTGCTGCTGCCACAAAGTAGGTTCCACAGCATTATTCTCCCATTTGAAATGTTTGTGGTCAGAGTCAATTTAAAAGGAAACTCCCCCCCCCCCCCAAAAAAAATGAAATAGCCCAGCATCTTAACCAACCAAGCTAACTTGATGTCAGACAAAGGCAATTACTTTTCTAATCTCCTATTTCAAAAGACATGCATAGTGTGAAACTGACAATAAGAACAGACCAATTAGCCTGCCAGGGGAGGGGGAAAGTCTGAGGAAATGTTTCTACTTTTAAAGGCTTGGAAGTGAATGGAGAAATACTCTTGGAAACTACAGAGATACAGTGGAGTGACAGCAGAATGCTGGGAAAAGGATGTGGAAGGAATTTAAAAATCTGATGGAAGAGTGAGGTGAATGCACATGTGAATATGGAAGCAGGTTTTTAAAGCAACGGAGGTGGGAGGTGAGAGCCATAGTAAACACAGAAGCAGAAAGGACCTTCCTCTGCTGCTACAAACTAAGAGCCAATCTGGAATTACTGTATTTGATAATGCCAATCACCTGGTTGAATGTTATAGATATGGACACATTTCTAACAAAACTAAAAAAGCTAACAGAATTTGTGGCAGAGTATGAGATTTTGAGTCACTGCTCACTTCTTCAGTCTTCTTCATTATCGTCTGCTTTTCTTCCCAGCTTAAAACATCATTATTCCCTCCTCCATTTTACCCTCACAACAATCCAGTTATTGCAAGCTGGGGCAGGATCAGCATAGGGACCACTGTCAGAGTACAGAGTGAGTAAGACAAGAGCACCAACTAAGAACAGCAGTTAAGATCTGGTCCAAAATTAAGCACAGTCAGGAGTCCAGACAGCAAGATCTGAGAATCTGAGTTTTACCATACCAAACCTTTAATGGCAAACAATTGCAACTGAGAATAAACAGAATGTAAAAAGTTTAAATATTGGAGATAAAATTAAAAAAGAAACCAAGATTACATAAGCATTCAAGAATCTGACAGTTATTCACAAGCTGGTTCAGGAACAAGAAGAAGGAAGATTCAGGAAATGATCCAAAGAGTCACAGGGTTAAGGTAAGATCCAATGCAGTGATCACGGAGTCAGAAGGATTTCAACTTGTTGCTTTCACACCATTCAGCTTCTCTTGGTTGGTTTTTATAGCCATATACTTGCAGCCAGCTGCTCAGGAGTAAATTTAGTTTAGTTTATTAGATTTATATCCCTCCCCACCGAAGCAGGCTCAGGATTAATCCTGCAACTCCTCAAGCAGCTGGCATCGGGCCAGGAGGTGTGCACTTTGCTATCTCTCCTGTAGCTCTGTTCTTAGCCTTTGCCTGCAGTGCTCTTATGGTGTGGATGATATTGGAGGGCTGGAAATGACCAACTAATTTTCCCCTATTGAATCAAGGATGGAGGGTGTCTGTGAGTCTCCACCAGCTGTTGTCTGTAAATTCTGACAAGCCTGCAGCTCATCTTCCTGCTTACCAGCTTCTGTCTACTGAGAGCTGGCCACACAGGGCTTCTCTTCTCCTGAGGAGACCATGCTCTCACTGATCCCTGGCTGACCCATGACACCAGTAAGGTAAGTTAAGCTGAGAGAGAATGATGTGCCCAAGGTCACCCAGCAAGCTTCTGTGGCAAAGTGCGCCTTCAAATCAGAGTCTATCACACTGGTTAAAAATCGTTTTTGCCCTTTTCCAAATGTTTGAAAAGCTTTTCCTGCATAGAAACTACCAAATTCTTCAGTTTTTGAGATTTTCTTGAAAACTTATTTTCAGCTAAGAACCATTGTATGTTCCTTCTTTATTTCTTTGTATATTTGTTAATATGTTTTTAAATAGAGATATTCTTCTTTTGTACTTTGTGTATATATTTATAACTTTATACATTGTTTATGCGATATTTATTCACACAATCATTTATAAGTATAATATACATGCAACGTATAATGCTCATTGGTTGATGCATAATTAAGTAATGCATTGACTGATTACACAATTAGCTTTATTGTATGTCCATTTACCTCCCCTAATTGCCAGTAATTGCCAGAAATTGAAGTGTGGATGAGGGTCACACACAGTGCTTCTAAGGGAGAAGCAGGGCCAGCATCAACATATCCTGGGGATTTGTCACTTATGGGTGCTACCTTACCCATTCATTTCAAAGACTTCCGTCACCTATGCTCCCACTCCCTGGAACCGACAGGGAAGTACATCCAGGGATTGCAGAATGGGGGCTGTTATGTATGTGCAGTTATGTGTTGATAGTTCCTGCCTGGCTCATTGGAGCCTTTAGGACTGAGCTTGGGGACACAGAGACAATGGGAAGCAGGATCCAAACCCTCTCTTCCCAGGACCAATCGCGAGTTCCCTGCTGGTTCAAATGACCCAATGGCATCTTAGTGTGGGAACTTGACTTGTATATAAATTGGCCCCATTGGCCCAGTCTCAATTCTAGTTTCCAGTGCAATGTTGTAATCACTAATAAAGAGCTGTGATCACTCTGCTACAAGCCTTCTCATTGTATCAAACCCAGTATTTTACAGGGGTATTACTAGCAGCCGCAACAGCAGCACTACCAGTTGCACACATCAGAGAAGCGGCATGAATGTGGTGCAGGCAGCTGCGAGTGCGGGTGATGGGGGGAGGCTTGAGAGCAGGGGAAGGGTGCAGTCAGGTGGGGTTATACACAGGTGGGTGAATGGAAAGGGAAGTATGAGGTTGGACTGTTGATGGACAGAAGGAGCCCCTGGGCACTGTCTTCCCAGGATCTCCCAAAAACTGGAACCTGTACTGAGACAACTGCTACATTGCTGTCAGAGGGATCATTGATATGAAATGGTCTCACAAAGAATTATGTGCTTGAGAGTACAGGCATTTTAAAAAGTTGTACTGTTGTTCTGATGTCTAGAAGAAAAAAAGTAGACCAACTGTTGTTAGCACGACAAAAATATTGTTATAGTACCTGTGGAACAGTAAATGAAAAAATTATTCTCTAGTATGGAAAATATATACAGATGTGCTGTCAGGTAACATGATGCTATATTGCTATCTATTCTATGGTAAATATGACTTCATTTACCTCAAGCCTAGGTTACCCTACATTATATATTACTTCAGTTCCTTATCCTGTCTTGATATCATCTGGGAGAACCATGAAAGGTGTATACTTGCCTGTCCCAGAAAGAATCAGTTTTGAAGAAAAACTATATCTAGGCCAATTAAGTATTCTTAGCCGTTTATGTGTAACTTTGGGATTCAGCATACTCCCATGATGGTGTGCATATGGATGCCAGGCCAAAGCAAGGATACTGTATGTCAACAATTTGTTTAGTCCTTAGCAAGTGTAAGGAAAAACAGAAATCCTATTTTATGCCAGGATAACAGCTTGCTTACTTTGTGCTAGGGCTGGTGTCTGACTAAATCTTAGCGAACAAATGCCCCATTTAAAAAAGGAAATTCGAAGGAGAAACAGCATTTGATTTTGTGTCAGATACATTATCAAGTTATAGGAGACCCACTGCTGGATCACATAGTCACTAAGCACCTGGCTGGCTGCTGCTTTTTCTCTTCCCACAATACAGGTGCCTTGTACAAAGAGGCTACATGTGCAGCTATACTGAATCTTGGAGAAGGAAGGAAGGAAGGAAGGAAGGAAGGAAGGAAGGAAGGAAGGAAGGAAGGAAGGAAGGAAGGAAGGAAGGAAGGAAAGAAGGAAAGAAGGAAAGAAAGAAAGAAAGAAAGAAAGAAAGAAAGAAAGAAAGAAAGAAAGAAAGAAAGAAAGAAAGAAAGAAAGAAAGAAAGATGTTCCTGACATCAGGCCTTTCTCAAGACCAAAAAGAAGGGAAATTTGGAGATAATGGCGCTAAATTTATGCTGATGCTAGAGGTATAGGGTTTTACAATTGGTAAGATGCTTTGTTCATTGAATTAATGAGAAGTTCAAAGATGCTATGTGAGGTTTAAAATTATGGACAATCCTTTTCTGCTAAATAAGTGTCTGCAGAAAAACAGTGATTCCTCACCAGCAGTTGCTCTGCCCCCAGGCTTCTGCTTGAGCCTGCTCAAAATGATCGATTCCCCACTATTGCTTCAGCATAGGGGGTCAAAGTGACCCCACATTATAGCAAAAAGCCATGGAAATCTCATTCAGTTATGGCATTAGCTATTAAGAAAAAAAGATCAGGCCTCAAGAATAACTTCCTTCAGAAATGCAGGACAAAGGGCAGTTGAATTTGGAATTGGGGTCAAAAATTTCCTCATTGAAAACATCAAAACCCACACAGTTGGGAATCTATAAAATTCTGTTTCAAAGGACTGAGAAATACCTTGGGCTGCCAGTTCTTCTGTTGTTCAATAGAGTTCTGAATTTCAAGCCTAGACAAAACCTCAGTGATATGCGCTATTGGTGTGCCAAGGCAGAAATGCAGGTTGCTGTGCAAGGATGTCACACCTCCTTATATTGTCATTTCAACCTTCCACCCCAAATATGTTCTATACCAATTTTTAATGGGTATGCATTTTCCTATCTATATCACATTGAAAGGAACAATGTAATCGAATTAATTCACTCTTGTAGGGAGTGTTCTTCTTGGAAAAGCCTTTTGCTCCTGATCAGTGACAGCTCACAGGAAACAGACTAATAGAAACATTGCCTAGGACTGTTATCTCTGTAGTCTTCTGGTGCTTAAACTTGAGGAAAGGGCACACATTATCAGCTGTACTCCACTCTCAATTCACTACAGGAGACTGTGTGAGAAAATGGTCTTAAAACTAGCAATCAATATTGTGTATGTGAACACAGTGTGTCATTAAATGGCCTGATCTTTAGATCTCTTCAAACACAAGGTGATACAGAAGAAAATAACTAGCAAGGAGGAACCAGCCTGAGCTGTAATTCAGAAGAACAAAGACTTGGAGGGAAGTTGTATGACATTATTTCTGAATCGGGGGAAAAAAAAAAAACACCAATTCAGGTCAAAGAAGCTAGTTGGCTATTTGCCAGAGCTTGCTGCATTCTTTCTTACAGGTAGAAGAAAATTCTGGACAATGTCACTGTGTCACAGTAGTAAAAGGATCCATATTCCCTTAATGAATGCAAAAGGGTTCAGTATATAGGTTTCTGGATGTTTTTTTAATTAAACAAAAACCAGGACTACCCATTCATCTCTAGGGGGATGGGGATTTGATAGTCACATAGCATCTGAGTAGTCTTTTGGAGTAGGCTTGCATGAGAATTACCCAGCATTTCATCTTCCACACTTAGGCACAAATAGGATATTGAAGGAAAAAACAAAAAAGAATTTAGAGAGTGTGATGTTTTTCGCACTATGGACTACCTCACCCCTGCACATTCGCCTTATCACTCTGCTTACACATATGATACTCTGAACATGTGAGTAATCTACTAATAACATCAGATTTTTTTAGACAATTCACATATGTGGTTACAAAAAATGAAAATAAGTTTATCCAGATACTGACTAAGTGAAGACATCACATAAAACTATAGCATATATATAGCATAGCTATGGTTAGCACATAGATACTTATAGATGTGTGCTATCCTGATGATATCCAACAGGTGGCATATTGGACTGCCCTGAGCAATGTATGTGTTGCTGTCATCTAGTGACTGGTTTTAATTATACATTTATTGTATTTTATTTATGTTAACCACCCTGAGCCCACCATGGGATAGGATGGGACATAAGTGTAATAAATAAATATATCACTGGAATGCAGACCATTCCACTAATTATGGTACCTTGGTTCCATCACACTAGGAATTGAAGCCAGGATCTGAAGTTGGGTTATTAACAAGATTAGTTATGACAAACCTGTTTACTGTGAGGCCTTCCTATTGCCTAGAGCAAAATACACATGTGGACTCAGTCAATAAGACCAGGGATCTGCAGCCTTTTTAAGCCTTTGGAATTTTGAGAGATGAGTACTACCCTAAAATGGCTGCAATGGGAGGAAGAACAAAACACCATATGGCTGCTGCAGGAGATGGAGTCAAATGTAATGCTTATTGCAGTCATGAAAACCCCCTTTCACTTGATTTTCATTTGAATTTGCCTCCCCAAATGGCTGCTGCAGGAGATGGAGTCAAATGCAATACTTATTGCAGTGATGGAAAACCCTTTTATTTGAATGATGGCAGCTAATAACAAGCTGTGATTTAGAACGGCCTTGCTTACTTTCTGAACAACTCAGCAGCCATCAGGAGAAGACTTGTTAAGCACCCATTGATTTCTCTGTATAACAAAACAAACACAGGTATATCTTGTCCTGGCATATGTAGTTCTGCCCTCTTAATCCCATTATACATGTGGGGCTGAAACACATGGATGTGCTGGGGGTTCCTATACAATTACTGCTGGTTTGAATACATGTTCATTTGTATGGTCAATCAGGACACATGTAGATGGATAGCCAAAAGCTATTACTGGGAAGTATGTTTGTAGTCTGGATACTTAAAATGGAGTGAGAAAAAGAGGGATTAAAGAATCTGAAATATAAAGCTGTATGTAGATTCAAGTGTACTGTACCTTATTCCCTCATCTGAAGAAGTGTGCTTTTAGCACACAAAAGCTTATGTTCTGTATAAAACTTCGTTGGTCCTAAAGGTGTAACTTGACTCCTGCTTTGTTCATAAAGCTGTATGGCAACACTCAGAATCAAACCTGAAAACCATTTCAGGAGAGTAAGAAAGGAAATAACTCAGTTGGGGGAGGGGAGTGGGCAGAATACCAGAAGAAAAGGCCACAATGACATTGCTTGGTTTTATTAACTCATCCATAATTAGGCCATAGCTTAGATTCAAGTCAGCTTGCGCCATATGGGCTAATCTAGAGCTGAAAGTTACCCCCCATGCAGGTGACAGTCTGTCACACTGAAGGCAGATTAGCATAAAACAAACAATGATACCCTCTTCATTATAGTGGCACCATTTGCAACGCCATCATTCAGGGCACATAAGCACTTCCATTATAAACTCCTTATCTTTAAGATTTTATTAAATAGCCATAAAAGTCAGAGGAATGGAATGAATCTTTTGCTGGATTTAACAAAGGAAGGGAACAGCTATCAGCTACACGGAACTAGTGCAGCCAAACCTGACTACAGGTAGACAAATGGCCCTAGTTAGGGAACTTTGTAAACTAATTGGCCACTTGGTCCAGCTTTAATAAAACTAAAATAATAAAAGCATCTAAATTAATAACTAATCACTTAGTTTCTGATCTTACATATTACCTTTTTGGTAACCTTTTCTAATTCTGATAAAAATGATGTTAAAAGAAAGATACGAGAGAAAACAGGAGTGGGTGAGCTGTTTGGGATTTCTGTATTCTAAATAGGAATAACATAGAGCATTAAAATCTGTGCCATTGATACAGATATCACCATGTATACTTATTATTTTGATTACATGGCTTTGTCAAATAGGTACCAAATATTTTTTTATTTAAACAAACACAGGGATGCAACAGGTAAAAGTTATGCTTCCAATTAAGACGGAGCATTTCTTTCTTCTCTGTTGATATTAAAAAAAAATACTGTATTTTATGTGGACTGGCAAATGACTGAACAAAGAATGTGTGATAGATTAGATTAATTTTCTTTTAAAATGCATTAAACTTCTCAGTTATATTTAAATAAATATGATTTTTTTGTATAGAAACGACTATGGCAATAACACCAGGACCAAAACCAACCTCAAAGATTAAACAAGCTTGCAGATTAAACAAGCTTGGGTTAAAATTTACCTTCAGCGAATTACCTTGTTCCAATTAATCAACAGATATTACCGATAACAGATATCGCCAATAACATTGCAGCTTAGTCTAATTTTTGTCCATTTTACTTTGGTTTCTGGAGCAGAGAATCCAGCCTGCCTTGAAGCATTTTACAAACTTCTCTTTTTTAAAAAAGTCAGAACCTGGCATTTTTAAATCCACTCCCACCCCACCCCCCAATCTTATTTGATGAAATGGATTTTTGGAATGCAGAGCAGAGGAGTTAAATATCTCTCTTGCCATCTCCTTGTCCATTTATGTGACTCTATGGTTTTTCAAATGGTTTCATGCTAGAGAATGCCAAATGTCCTGCCATTTAATAACCAGTAGCCTACAGAGTTCTTTTCAAAATGCCACTGTTCTGAGCATCTGTTGTTATTAAGTCAGATGATCACAATTTGTATAGGACTTCAGTTCTGCTTTTCACATCCCTTACTGAGCAGGAATAATATGTAGTTTGTGTATAGCAAAATCATTGTTCCAGCATGCCAATTGCTGTTGTTTCAGGGTCCTGATTTACTATAGATTGTAAAAATAAACAAACTTTGGCCTTTTCCCTTCCCAATAAATGTTACAAAAGGGCTCTGGAATCAGCAGTGTGTCAGCAATTAAAGCCATTTAACATTATAATAATTAAAAATGCAACACTCTAGTGCACACAGTACTAGCTCCCATAAAAAAGCCACATGGTCAATCCTTAATAATTATACTGTTTGAAAGATAAACTGAAGAAATCGAGAAGGCACAGAGTTGTTAGTTTAAGACTGGCAACCTGCCGGAGTTCTTTTTTCCTCTTCATTGTTCGGTGTCCTGGTTAAAAAAAAATACATTTAGTTAACAGATGTGAAGGAACACCCTCGGCTTGCCACCACTTTTCACTCCAGCATAAAATGACAGATAATGTGAACAACCAAAGCAACAGCTGGATCTAAGCATGTCATTTTTTTCTTGGTAGGACAGAAGAAGTATCAGGCTGTGGCTGTACAATTTAACAGAATAAAAATGCTTACTAGCTATTCCTCTCCTATTTGAGAATGAAAGAGGCAGCTCGAATAAGATTTTGTGCAACATTCCTCTGTTGCCTATGTAAAAATCCAGTGTAATGCACAACTAGCAATTTCTACACATCCAGCAACATTCTTGTTGGCCTTTATTAGATTTTTGTTGCTTGTTGTGCTGGATCACTGAAAAACAGCGACCCATAGGATGAAGAAATGGGAAGTGGCAGATAAATGCTTTTGGAGAGGAAATGGGAAGAAATACACTGACAAAGGGATGAGGGAAGGGAGGTATGTGCATGTCTGGGTGAGTGTCTGAATTCTATATATTTATTTGAAATAGCAACCAAACATTTGACTAGGGATGGGAACAAACCCAATCATGAACTAAAATTCATCATAAACTGGGCACGGTTCATAGTTCACAAATCTCAGTCCATGCCAGCCTGCTCTCATGAACCTCCCACGAAACTTCCAGGTGGCTTTGGGAGGCTTATGTGGTGCATGTCAGCATACACACTGGCACTGGTGATGGAGTGTGGAGAAGGCATTTAAAGAGACCATTCTTTAAATGGCTCCTCCAAGCCATGCTGCCACTGCAGAACTAGATCAGCCCCTTCCCAGCTGCACCGGCATCGCTGGCTAGAGGCTGGGGGCCGCTGTTGCCCTCCCGGAAGGAGGGAAGGCTGGCCCCGCCTCATGCGGCAGCGGGGAAAGCGCGTCAGGCATGGCATCGGTGCTATAAAGGCCCTGGCCCCACCCGGCATGTCGCACTTGCCTTTTGGCTCTTGGCCTGCCTGCCCACCCCTTCGGCAGTACAGATTATCACCGGTCGCCTTATTAGGGGCCAGGTAGGAATTTTTTCATTTTCACAGAATTGGCCCATGTGAATTTGTTTTTTGCCTACCTTGTACTGCTTGATAGCATTAGGAGGTTTGGGGAGGAGTTTATCAGTCTGGTCGCTGGGCAGGATGAGGTATGGGCCACAGTGTTTGTTCAGGGGAGCACCTATGGCCCTGTACCAGTAGGTGCAGGTGGTCTGTATGAACTGCAGATGGGCTGTACGGCTCAATGCTGGGAGTACAGATCACGGCAAAGCCTCACCGGGGCAGATCTTTCCAGTGGGATTGATGCTGGCCTAGGTGGAGGTGGAGTTTGGGCCTGGCCGCTCAGCACCAGGCAGAATGTTGGGCTTGTGTTGGGGGCAGGGTGGCTTGCCCTCCAAGGACAAGGCGGGGTCCTGAGTTTGACCCCAGGGCTTGTCCTGTTAGGCCTATACCCTTGCTGTTCTAGTTGATTAAGTTATATTTAATAAAGTGGCCTGGTTTATCCAACATATTGTGTCAGCCTCTTCATTCCGACTGGGGGGGCAACTTGGTGAGTGAACTCAGAAAGCATTTAAATGCCTTCTGAGTTCACGTGAGTCATGCTGTGGTCACTGTGTGACTTGCAAAAACATTTAAATGGATCCCACAAGAACCTCCCAAAGCCACCTGGAAGTTTTGTGGGAGGTTCATGGGGGCAGGATGGCACAAACTGAGGTTTGTGAACCATGAACCAGGCACAGGTCATGATTAATTTTGCAACCTAATTTGGTTTGTGCTTATCCCTAGTGAACCCTTTAAATATATTTTGCAAGCTGTACTGTATCATGAACCACAGACCTTGAACATTTGTTAAATGGAAAGGTTCATGGAGGTTCGTGAGACCCCATGAACCATGAACTTTCATAAACCTCCATTTTCTTAGTCTGTGTCCATCCCTACATTTGACCATCTCTCATTAGAATGTAGTTCTTTTATAAATTACTGAACCCACATTACTGCTCTCATCATAATCCTTACAGTATTAGTGTACTAGGAAGTACAAATGTTCATAGTGGTATTTGATAGGGGTGTTTATTACAAAATTCCCCTTCTTGATGCTTGACTATTTTTTATAACTGAAACTCTGTGTAAATTTGCCATGCAGTACTTTTTACTTCTATGCCAATAAAGGTATTTGGATTGGACAAAATTCCCAAGCAAAAAATGTACAGAAAAATCACTGTTTTGGGTCATTATCTTTATTTTCATGAATGGTAAAACAAATCCAGGATTTTTAGGCATTCCGGTTCTAGCAGGCCAGCAGCAACACTGCTAGGCTGCAGGAGCGTATTTGCCTCCCTGGAAGGGGAGGATTTTTGCAGCCTGTTTGGGCAAGTTTAAGAGGGGGCGGGGCTTTGCCATTGTATCGGCAGGGCCATTCGACCCTCTTCTCACTCCCCAGCAGAAGATCAGGAAGAGCAGGAGCGCTGCGAGCTGCCTCCTATCTTTCTGTGGCAATTCCCTGTGTCTATTTCAGGGTCGGGGACTGCGGGGATTGGCGTAGTCTGAGGACTGTGGGAGCATCATTGCTCACTCTTGCTTGGCCCTGGTCAGTTTCGCTTATCAGCGATCGGATCGCTGGTAAGTGGGGAAGGAGCGGTGCTACCAGGCGGAGGTGGCATCTACACGGAGCTTGGGGCTCAGAGGTGTTGGCCTGAAGATCGGAGCTTGATTCTGGCTGTCAGGCACCGCGATGTGCTTCATACAGGGGGAAACGAGCTCCATTAGATGGCCTGTTCCCCTCCCCTCCTTTCCAGTTCTTGAATCCTATCACCTCCTGCCCACCCCACACCCCCTTCACTTTAGATTTGAGTTTCCAGGGTGGTTTTGGTTGCAGCAAACACAATTCTTCTTCTTGAGCAAGTATTTCCCTTTCCTTTCCCTTCTTTTGGAGGAAAGAGGGTTTGTCTTTTTATTCCTCTGGTTTGGTTGGGTGGGTGCCGTCCTGGACTGCATCAGCCATATTTGCTTCCCCTTCTTCTTCTGTGGGACGGCGGCCATTTGAAAGTGCTGTCGCGGGGAAGCCATTTTGTGGGTCTGATTCAGTATAACATAACTTTGCATAAGCCGGCACTGTCTGCTTTCTGGGGCTCTTCTTCAGTAGTGAGCTGCGGTTTCTTTGGGGCAGTTTCATAAGGGGTCATTTTGGTGTAATTTGTTGTACTCCTATTGGCCCTTAGCATTACAAAGATGTCGGATAGAAAAGGGTTGGGAAAATTCAAGGGCAAGCAGCCTGTGCAAAAGGCACCTAGAGCCCCGTCTAAAAGGCCACCACCACCTTTATCTTCATCTGATGATGAGGATGCGGATGAAGTTAAGGCAGCTATTATGCAAAGGTTGTTGGCGCTGGAGCAAGCTGCTGGTATTCCTCCTCCGCAGGGTGTAATATTGAGAAAAGCTTCTAAAATGGCACTTCAGGCAGATATGTTAACCAGGTTGTCTATTCTTGAGGGCAGGTCTGCTGAAAATATCGCAGGAGGAGCCATGGGTCTTAGCAGTTCAGATGGGGGATCAGGTCCATCTACGGGGGCTGCTGGATCAGGATCGGCGCTGGTGTCTATTGGATCCATGGTAAGACTGGTGACACTCCACAGTCATATACTGGGCTGGTTTGGCCTTGGGGTCCATGGGGTCCTGCCACTCCTGCTGCTCCAGGCATTGCAGCTGGGAGTTCTGGTATATCTCTTTCCCCAGGTATGGGCTCTCAGCCAAATTGGTCTTGGTCACCTGGACAGTTTGGCCCCTATGGAAATTGGCCAGCCATTGGGCAGCAGGGCTTTGCAGGTTCCTTTTCGAGGGGTTGGGGCTTTACTTCTCCCTATGAGGCGGTCCCTTTTACTGCCTTACTGTTTGGGGACGTAGCATTATCTTTAGGTGATCATTTGTTGCCTACAACAAAAGATAAGATCCTAAAGGGTGAGTATGTCGATATCTTCTCCCTCCTGTTCCGTGAGTTGGAAAAGAAAGATAAAGAGGATTTGGATGACAAAGAAAAAGAGAAATTGAAGAAGCGCAAAGTGGACTGGAATTGGACCAAATGGCTGCCTGGGTTTTTTATATATGCTGGCATGATTGCACGTGCCCAGCCTTGGAGGACGGCTGCGCTTATCCAGTATATGGATATCATATATAAGGGATACACAATGTTTAGTGGGCCTGCCTGGATCAATATGATGAGGAATTCAGGATGAGGGCAGCTTTGTACCCTTCCCTTCAGTGGGATCGCATTCACCAGCAGCTGTGGCTCCAAGTCATGTCTCCTGCAAGACCAAATTTGGGCAATCGCTCGAATAGTGGTCATTTGGTGGCCAGGTTAGCAGCGACTTCTTCAGCTTTGTCATCCTCTTCCCACAGTTCTGCGGGGCAGGTGGTTCAACCCCATCTGTTTTGCTGGGAGTTTGGCTTCCAAGGAGTGTGCAGTAGAAAAGCTTGTCAGTTCAGGCATGAATGCCCCATGTGTGGTGGCTCTCACTCCTTTAGTAACTGCCCCAAAGCCCGGCTACGTAGAAACCAAAAGAAACAAGGTGGGGTGGAGGTAATTACCAGGCTGGAAAAAGGGCCCAGTCCGATAAAGGTGAGGCCTCTTGAATACTGGCTGTCCAGGTATCCGCGAAGGGTTGATAGTGTTTACTTGTTAAAAGGTTTCAAGTTCGGTTTTAGGATTCCTTTTCAGGGTTCCCAGGTTGCATTTCGGTCCAGGAATCTTGGTTCTGTTTAGAGCACGTAGTTAAAGATAAAATTGCCAAGGAGTTGGCAGAGGGCAGGATTTTGGGCCCATTTTCTAATCCCCCGGTGCCTAACCTTAGGGTTTTGCCCTTAGGTGTGGTGCCAAAAAAAGCACCTGGTGAATTTCGTTTGATTCACCATCTCTCCTTCCCCAAAGGGAAGTCAGTTAACGATGGGATTCCTGAGCACTTATGCTCAGTTATTTATGCTAGCTTTGATCAGACTGTGGGCATGGTACGACACTGCAGTAAGGGGGCAGAGTTGGCTAAATGTGATATTAAATCTGCGTTTCACCTTCTACCTGTCCATCTGGCTGATTTTGAGCTTTTAGGATTTTCCTTTGGGGGCAATTTTACATGGACAGAGCTTTGCCAATGGGCTGCTGTGTCTCATGCATGGCTTTTGAGTGTTTCAGCACGTTCTTGGAATGGGCTGTTTGCGAAAGAGTTGGCTCGCAGGATGTTGTTCATTGTTTGGATGACTACCTCTTTGTGGGTCCTGCAGAGACTGGGCATTGCACACAGCTGTTGTCTGGCTTCATCGAGCTGGCTGCAGAACTGAGGGTTCCGTTGGTGCAGGAAAAAACAGAAGCTCCGACCCCAAAACTTATCTTTTTAGGGATTGAGTTGGATACCCAGGTGTAATTGTCCAGAATTCCTTTTCAAAAAGTGGCAGATTTGAGGAGTAGGATAAATTCCTTCCTTCTTAAGCAAAAGGTCACATTGCTTGAGCTCCGGTTGGGCATCTTAACTTTGCTTGCAAAGTGGTTGCTCCTGGATGAGCTTTTCTCCATAGGCTACATGATGCTATGGCAGGCCTGCGCTTGTCTCAGCATAGGACGAGGGTTACCTGCAGCATGCGGGAGGATTTGAGGGTATAGCAGGAATTTTTGGAATTCTTTAATGGGATTTCTTTTTGGAGAGATGACATGAGGCTTAAGGCGGAGGTTCAGGTCATGTCTGATGCTGCTGTATCTTTAGGTTTTGGGGTTTATTTCTGCGGACACTGGTGTGAAGATACATGGCCAGATTTATGGATTCAGGCAGGTGTGAACCGAGCTCTTACGTTTCTCGAGTTCTTTCCCATTCTTGTTGCAGTTTGGCTGTGGGGAAATTATATGGCCAATCGCACAATTCATTTTTGGTGCGATAACATGGCAGCGGTTCATGTCATTAATTTGCTTTCATCCAAATCTCAGCAGGTTATGAGATTGGTGAGGTCCTTCACTCTGCGCTGTCTGCAGCTTAACATATTGTTTTTAGCCAAGCACGTTCCTGGGATAAATAACGGGGTGGCTGATGCTCTCTCTCGTAAACAGATGGAGAGGTTTCATCAGTTGGCCCCAGATGCTCATTGCGAGCCGGCGCCAATGCCCCAGGAGCTATGGCTGATTGGAGAGCCGAGGCCTGCAGAGCGATAAGCCTTGCCATTGCGCCTAGCACCAGGAAGTCTTACGAACGTGCTATGTGGCAGTGAGGACTTTAGGGCTGAGGTAGGGTATCACATCATTTGGCCCCTCCCGGTGGAGCAGTTGCTCCATTACTGTGTTTCTCTAAAAGGTAAGGGACTGGCCGTGCGATCTATTAGGGGACGCCTGTCTGCGTTGGCTTTTGCTAGCAAGGCATTGAGATATAGAGAGGAAACAGCAGACTTTCATCTTCGAAAGATGCTGGAGGGGTGGGCCAGAGAGGCCGGGCCTAGTCCTGACATGAGGAAACCTATTTTTCCCCTGATTCTTCTGGGCCTGAAGGGGGTTTGGGGCACAGTGTGCACATCTTGTTTTGAATCCACACTGTTTCATGCTGCTTCCTTGGTTGCCTTTTTTGGGGCCCTTAGAGTTAGTGAGTTAGTGGCAGGCTCCAGAAATGATGTTTCTGGTAATGCTTTGTTGCTACGGGACCTGAGGTTGGTTAAGGGTAAGGCGGTCCTTACCGTTCAGAGCATAATGACTGACCAGCGTCGCCAAGGGACTGTGTTGAAGCTGGGCATGTGCTCTGAGCTTGAGTTGTGCCCATTTTCTGCTTTGGCTGCTTATTTGGCAATTCGGGGGACCAATGATGGGCTTTTATTTTGTCACCTTAATGGCAGCCCACTGACAAAGCATCAGTTTTGGACCGTGACTTCCCAGGCTTTAGCTAAACTGGGGTTGTCCGGGGTGCGGTTTGGTACCCACTCCTTTAAAATTGGGGTGGCCTCTTCAACAACTGCCCTGGGGTATCCTTCCTCCTCCATTCAGCGTTTGGGCCGTTGGTGCTCATTAGCCTATAAATCTTATGTTCGTCCTCTGTTCAGTTCCTAGCTTCGTTTGTTGTAGTTGAAATGTTAAGGTTCTTGTTTCTTGTTTCTAGTTTGACTGTTTTTGCTTTTTAGATGCTGTTGTTCCTGGCCAGAGGAGCTGAGTTCTCGTCTGTGGGCACAGCTATGTGTTTTGGGCCACACATCAGGCTCGGAGAACTTCGGTTGGCTCTCAGCTGGGACTCAGTCAATATGTCACTATCGAATGTCGTGGGCGCCGGGGTCTTCAACGGCCTGGCCTGCTGCCATTGTTATTCCATGAGAATGCGGGCCCTCCTCCTCAAGTTTTAATTGTTCACCTGGGAGGGAATGATCTCAGGCTAGTAAAAGGCAAGGCTTTGGTCTTGCAGGCCCATGAGGATTTTTGGTACATTAGGGAGGGATGGCCCACTATAATTTGGTCAGCCATGATTCCTTGCCTTGTTTGGCATAATGCTTGGGACCCTGCAGGTATAGAGAGGGCCTGTTACAAAGCTAACAAAGAAATTAGGAAGGCATTGGAAGGGGGGTTGGGCCACTTTCTGCCCCACCTGGATATTTTTATAAAATTTCCCGACCTCTACAGAGGGGATGGGGTGCATCTCTCTGATAAGGTAACATGCTTTTCTTGAGAGATCTCTGGCAAGGGCCATGGGTGGCCTTGGGCCTCCCGGTGGGCACTAAGGCCTAATTAGAGACTTGGCCTTAGTAGAGGCAGGTTTTTATGGGGTTTATGGTATTATGCAGCTAGGGGAGGACCAGAAAGCATCCCCCTTTTGGAGAATTAGAGGTCTGGCAGGATCAACCTTTGGGTGTGATGACCCAAGGTGGGACAATGCGGACTGTCCTTGAGGCTCGACTAGAGGGTGCCGTCCATTGAGATGTGCGTCTGGTGGTTGGGCCCTCTGGGGCTTGCCTCTTTGCTGGGCCAGCCTGGCGGGAGCTGTGCCACACAGCTCTGTCTGGGGGCTGGGTCTCTTGCCCGCTAATGGCAGGGGAGCGGTCTGTTGAGACCCCTGGCCCTGACCAGGCCGCAGTTCTTGTTGCCCTTGCCGTTTATTATTATACTTAATAATGTGGCCCTTAGTTATACCAATACCTTGTGTCCGACTCTTCATTCCAACTTGGGGGGCAATATGAAAAACACCTCTTAGGCACTATGAAAATCCATGTTTTTTTTCTTTGAGTCTTCAAATTTCCCAGGCTTTTCTCCCTTCCAATAGGATCCTTGCAAAGGAGGTGACTGCTCCCAGCCAATCACCTTTGGAAAGAAGCCCAGAGAAGGAATTTTTGTGGAAAAGTCAGTGTCAACCTGTGAGTGCTCAGACTGCTCCATGTATGCAAATAACATCCCAAAGGGGGTTCTTTAGGATCAGGAAAGGTCTGGGCAGACCAACTGCCCCACTCCTCCACCCATGCCTTCCCTCATCAGCAAAATTAGCTTCTATGGTTTATAAACAATGTTCTTGGAGCTGAATGTGACTTTGATCAAAGTGGTAAACTGGCAGAAAATTCTAAAACAAACATATAATGTAGCTTAGTTTTTGGAGTGTCCCACTCCCCTGTCCCCTGCCACTATTGCCTCCTCCTCCAGAAACTTCTTAAATAGTAGTAGCACTGATTAATTGAGAAACCCCTGCAGTGGCTACCAAACATGAAGACTTGTGTTTTTCAAAGCACATATCAAATATCTAAGAAATCAGAGAGATCCAGTTTGGTGTAGTGGAGGTTAAGTGCACAGACTCTAATCTGGGAGAACAGAGTTTGATTCCCCACTCCTCCACTTGCAGCCAGCTGGGTGACCTTGGGTCAGTCACAGTTCTCACAGAGCTGCTCCCTGAAGAGCAGTTCTCTGAAAGCTCTCTCAGTCTCATATGTCTCAGAGGGTATCTGTTGTGGGGAAAGAAAGGGAAAGGAGATTGTAAGCTGCTCTGAAACTTCTAGTGAAGGGTGGGATATAAATACAATCTCTTCTTCATCATAGCAGTTGGGCGATTGACATCACATGCAATTGCACACATATGTATTCTTTTGTGTGAGTGTGAAAATTCTGAACTATTTTCAAAAAGTAGGAGGGGGGAGGTTTTCTTCAAAGGAAATTCTCTTTACTTTGCGAAATGAGAAAGCAGACCACAACAAGGAAGGTTGACATGTACAGAATTTCTAGCAGAAAATTTCTGCTGAAAACACACACACACACACATTAGTGGCTGGTGCCATCTCTCCCCCCACTATAAGAATCAAGGGTGAGTAGTTCACCTGCATCAAAGGCACCCTATTTGGGGGGTTAGTAAAATTAATTCTTTTGTCCTTTCTGTTTGAAATTTGGGGCGGGGGGGGTTGTCTTTAAATTAGATGAGGACTAAGTTGTGTGCAAATTTCGTGTCTATGTTTAAAAACTGCTGCCCCATACCTTTATATTAGTTTCCCATTGAAAATAATGGTCCCAAAATTCTGGAACTTGAAACACATATACACACATGAATCCTGAACTGGTAATGTCCTACCCCCAAATCGTGGTAAAGGTTCCCCCCTTCAAAAAAGTCTGGTTTCAAAATTGTAACAACTTTTTTTTTCACTGCACATACCAAATATCTGATTTAAGAAATCTGAGCGGCCACCATATGTTTAATGGTTGATAAATATGTAAAGGCTTGCTTTAGACATATGTCTAAATATGTAATGTAATATGTAATGTGAAGAGGAAAAGTATCTGAGAGGACAATATTACATGAAGTTGGTTCTCAGTGTTTCTCCTCCTCTCTTTATGAATATGTATATATGTACAGCTCTCCTACAGATTATTCTATTTATTTTAATTGTATGAGAACTCTCCTATAGATACCCTTTAGGTTATCATGATGCACTAAGGGTATACGTGTGAAGAACCTGGGCATGAAGCCAAAGGTGTGTGCTGGAGAACATTCCTCCTAGCTTATACTGCTCCGAAGAAAGGATTCTTTGGGCATGCAGTTTTCTTGTTACCCAGGTCACAGCACAGATGATCAGAACACACTGCTTAACAGCTTTAGCACTACATCTCTGTGTGCAAGGTAAAGTTATAGTAGTAATTCAGGCATATCTGGCTGGCACAAAATGTATTGCTTATGATTTTCCTTATGCCACCTACTTCATCATAAATATTGCCACCTCAGGCGGAATAATGAGACACACACCAGATTGGATTAAAGGGCCACTTTATTAAACTTAATGGCAAGGGCAAAACATGGGGACAGGTCAAGCCAGGGGTCCACCCAACCACCTCCTAGACCTGGAACTGGGCGAGCCCCCAAAGCCCCGGGTATGAGCCAATCCACCGGCTCAGACCCGGCCGGCCCGGCATCCTGATCACCGCTCACCTGAGCTCCGCCATCCCCACAGACGTGCAGCCTGGGATGCGGACACTCACCGCGTGCCGGGATCCACAGACTCCCTAGAGCCAACCTTGGGCCGTACAGCTTACGGTCCCCCAGGGAAGTCATGCGCCAAAATGGCGCGATGCAACGGGAGCTCACCAATCCCCAAAACATAATCCCAAGCACAAACTGCCAGTGACCAACCTATCTAACAGCACCACCATTCCAATTGCCAACACCAAACATCAGCAGTACAGGGTAGGCAAAAACACCCCAGAAATTGCCAATCCTTCCGGGGCGAAAAATTCCTACCCGGCCCCATAAACAGGCGACCAGCCTCTGCCTGAACTGCTTGACGGGCGGGTGGGTGGGCCGAGAGTGAATTTCGGACTGCGTTTGAGGGGGCGGGAGCGGCCTCTTAAGGCAGCACCATGCCCCCTCTCCCTAAGGAATAACCCATCTGCCTCGCATCCGCGTGGGGAGGCAATGGGCGGCTCCCAGCCTCAGCGGTCGATGGACTGCTCGGCCGGGAAGGGGCCGAATTGCCACCCCAGGCAAAATAATGAGACACACACCGGATTGGATTAAAGGGCCACTTTATTAAACTTAACGGCAAGGGCAAAACATGGGGACAGGTCAAGCCAGGGGTCCACCCGACCACCTCCTAGACCTGGAACTGGGCGAGCCCCCAAAGCCCCGGGTATGAGCCAATCCACTGGCTCAGACCCGGCCGGCCCGGCATCCTGATCACTGCTCACCTGAGCTCTGCCATCCCCACAGACGTGCAGCCTGGGATGCGGACACTCACCGCGTGCCGGGATCCACAGACTCCCTAGAGCCAACCTTGGGCCGTACAGCTTACGGTCCCCCAGGGAAGTCATGCGCCAAAATGGCGCGATGCAACGGGAGCTCACCGATCCCCAAAACATAACCCCAAGCACAAACTGCCACAGACAGCGCCAAGCCTCTGCTTAGGCCGCTGTACCCCACTATAAAACCCAAAGAAGCCCTTGCCGCAAGTCAGCCAAATTAGCTTGTTGCCCCTCTCTGACAGATGGACGCAGCCCACTATGTACAGTTCCGGTATGCTGGACAGAAAAAAGAATGGAACGTAATCCCGAAAACCCCCAAAGAGGGCTTTGCGCAAGGCCGGGTTGGCCATTACTTGTTGCGCACAAGCCACAGGGTCCCGAGCTGTCTGCCAAACCCGGCGCGGCAGCAAGGCCGGCCCTGCCATGTAATCACAGCTCTAACGCTCCAGCCCAGCTGCAATGCGATCGGCGTCCATCGGGCTTGGTATTCCGCCCAAAATACAATGCTGTGGCCGCAAATAAGGATCCTTTCCCTTGCCACCAGCCACAGCCCCTAGAAGAAAAAACTATTAGAATTGCAGCACAAGAATGAATAACATAACGCCTTAAACAGTTCCCCCTGTAGTAATAGGTAAAAACCACGGAAAAGAACAGGGTCAGGGGACCTTGATAAGAATTCTAACTCCAAATAAGGAGCATAAAACAGGCACCGCGCTACATCAGCACGAGGGTAAACCTTTAACTACAGTCTAAGAACCATCATCCGAATGGGGCTGGGGCTCTTTACCAGGGTGCTGACCCGGCCCGCCACCTGTCCGCTTGTTAGGCCACCTCTGTTTGGACCTAGTACAAGCTGTTAAGGTGTGCGGACCCGCACAGACCGGGCACTCGTGCATATATTTACAGTCCTTCCTGGCACACGAGCCTTGGGAGGTGAACTCCCAGCAAAGGAGCCGCGGCTGAGTCGACTGCCCCGCCGCTGAACGGGTGCCCGTAAGAGTTGATGATGCTGTCTTTTGTACCAGATGGCCGCTGTCCGAACGCTCACCTGCATTGGGTTTTGCTGGCGCCATGAGCTGCAGCCACAGTTGCTGGTTTATCTGATTCCACTGCATGCAAGGATTAACAGCCGCCCTCATGCGGAACTGTTCATCGTACTGGAGCCAAGCGCCGCCAGCAAAGTCATTATATGCGCGATATATAATATCGCAGTACTGGAACAACGGGGCTGCTCTCCATGGTTGGGCCCTGGCGAGAACGCCAGCATAAATAAGGAAACCGGGCAACCAATTTGCCCAAGTCCTATCAACTTTCCTGCGCCTGAGCTTCTCTTTGTCTTTCTCGTCAAGCTCG
Source organism: Heteronotia binoei (assembly GCF_032191835.1). NCBI lineage: Eukaryota > Metazoa > Chordata > Lepidosauria > Squamata > Gekkonidae > Heteronotia > Heteronotia binoei. Next base: position 48,556,614 of record NC_083228.1, on the reverse strand, counting down.
TCCTTAGATTTTTTTTCCAATTCCCTATAGAGGAGGCTAAATACGTCAACGTATTCGCCTTTGAGGATTTTCTCCCGAGTAGCGGCTGTAAGGTGGTCGCCCAAATGCATGGCCGGGTCACCAAAAGGCAAAGCGTGAAACTCCAATGAGCTGTAAGGGACAGGGGGGTGCGAAGGAAAGCCCCAGAGCCCCCTCTGTTGCCCGGCCCACGATAGAGACATGGGCGGGGCTTGCTGCCATCCCCATGGTGGCACAAAAATAGCCGGGCCAGGACCCCCGGTCCCCGGGCAGCCCTCGGAACCGCTGTTCCCAGGGGCTAAACCCCAAGGAGACCAAACACTCTCTGGTGCGGGAAACGGAGAGGAAAGACCTGACTGAGGTGGGGAACCGAAAGCCGCCTGCCGCCCCATAAGTGGAACTGCCCCCGAAGAGTTGGCCCCTGCAGCCTGAGCACCTGTCCCAAGCCTGGGACTCAACACCACATTGGGCACCCAAGGGCCCCAGGGCCATGCCGCCCCTTGCTGTAGCGCGGGTAACTTACCATCGCCTACCGCCGGCGCCAGCACAACCACGTCGGGCTCCTTCTGCTGTTCGGTATCCTGCGACACTCCCTCCTTGGCCCCGCCACTGGTTCCTTCTGCTCCCTGCAACACAGAGAGACGAGCCAGCACCTCCTTTTGAAAGGAAATTGTGGCGGCCCTGCCAGACCCTAGGAGGCCGGTGGCCCTCCTGGACGGGCCGGGCAAACCTCTCGCCTCCTCCAAGGCAGCCAATTGGTTAATAATAGCTTGCCTGGTCTGAGCCTCATTGCTGTCTACATCAGGGAGCGGCTCGGGGGGTGGCCTTTTGTCAGGGCGCTTTGCAGGCTGCTTGCCTTTTTTATTGCCCCGGCCCTTCAGGGGACCCATGGCTGCTCTTTCTTGTTATTCCCAATGTTATTATTGTTGTTTATTTATTTATTTATTTATTTATTTATTTTTACAGCCCCACCGACCGCTCAGCAAAACAGGTCTGCGTGTGGGGGGTGACAGAGGAAGGCCCAGTCCCTAATTCAAGGGCACCCCCAAACTACTGAAACAATAGGGGCGTCCAGTAGCCACCCCCCAACCCACCAACCAAGGCCAGCCGGCCTACCCCTCAACAAACTGACCCTAAGAGGCCTACAATCAAAAATAGGGGGGGGGTGTCACAATAAATGCGAAAAGGGGAAGGGGGGGCCTGCAGAGGTCCCAGGCCGCCCACCCGACGCGCAACCACTACAGGGCACAGCCAGCCGCACGCGCTGACAAAGGCCCGCCGGCCCCCTTACCAACCGGCTTAATGCACAGCAGGGGGTGGGGGGGGAGGGGAGGCGAACCGCGCCGGCCCCACACTCCACGAGGCCTAAATAGGCCTGCAAAACACTCGCCGGGGAGGGGGGGGAGCGCCGAACCGAGGAGGGAGGCAAACCCCGCCGGCCCGCTGCCTCAACGAGGCCAGAAGAGGCCTGCAGAACACACTGCGGGGCAGGGGGGGTAGGCAAACCACGCCCCCAAGCAGGCCCGCAGGGCCTCACGCCGCCGTCATGCCGCCGCGCCGGAAGCCTCAAAAGCCGGCAAAATTCTGCCGGAAGACTCTCGAGACCGAAGAAGACGTCCCACGCCGGAGCGAAGCCTCCCGATACGCCGGCTCAGCCCTTCGCTCTCTACCAGGCCCGCAGCCAGCTGGTACGTGACTGCCCGGGCCGAGAGCGAATTTCGGACTGCGTTTGAGGGGGCGGGAGCGGCCTCTTAAGGCAGCACCACGCCCCCTCTCCCTAAGGAATAACCCATCTGCCTCGCATCCGCGCGGGGAGGCAATGGGCGGCCCCCAGCCTCAGCGGTCGATGGACCGCTCGGCTGGGAAGGGGCCGAACTCTCTTTAGTATCTAAAAAGATGTTTAAATTTAAATTACAGCTCAGGCAGTATGACTCATTGTGGGTTTATTTCTTTGATACAATAATTTTAACAACTTAGCATAAATTCATGTTGATTTTGTGTCTTTGATATTGAAGGTCTTGTCCTAGGAGTTAAACAGTCTTTTGTGTATCATCTTGTGGTGGAATCACTCAGAAGGCATTTTGATGAAAAATAACCTTTCCCTGAAGATTTCTTCCTTGCTGCCCAATGAATTGAGTTGTAGTGGGAAAGGGCTATGATTTGGTGGTAGGACATTTGCTTGGCATGCAGAAGGTCCAAAGTTAAATCTCTGGCATCTCCAATAAAAAGGATCGGGCTATAAGTGATGTGAACGATCTCTTCCTGCAATACTGGAGAGCTGTTGGCAGTCAGAATGCACAATACTGAAATTAAGAACATAAGAACACAAGAGAAGTCATGTTGGATCAGGCCAATGGTCCATCCAGTCCAACACTCTGTGTCACACAGTGGCCAAAAAAACCAAGTGCCATCAGGAGGTCCATTAGTGAGGCCAGGACACTAGAAGCCCTTCCATTGTGCTCCCCCAAGTACCAAGAATACAGAGCATCACTGCCACAGAGAGTTCCAACAATAAGCTGTGGCTAATAGCCACTGCTGGACCTCTGCTCCATATGTTTACCCAATACTCTCTTGAAGCTGTCTATGATTGTAGCCATCACCACCCTTTTGTTGTAGTTAATTCCATGTGTTAATCACCCTTTGGTGTAGCTAGTTTGGTGTAGTGGTTAAGTGTGCGGACTCTTATCTGGGAAAACCGGGTTTGATTCCCTACTCCTCCACTAGCAACTGCTGGAATGGCCTTGGGTCAACCATAGCTCTCGTAGGAGTTGTCTTTGAAGGGACAGCTTCTATGAGAGCCCTCTCAACCCCACCCACCTCACAGGGTGTCTGTTGTGGGGGAGGAAGATAAAGGAGATTGTGAGCCACTCTGAAACTCTTGAGTGGAGGGCAGAATATAAATCCAATGTCTTCTGCTTCTTCTTTGGGTGAAGAAGTACTTTCTTTTATCAGTTTATCAGTTGACAGACTAATGGTGAGTTTCAGTGTAAAACGGCTTTACATCCTCATGTTGCCATCATGCTTATAAACATTCCCATTGCCTCCTCCTCGAGATGTAGCTTGCTATATGGCATTTGGAACCATGTTCACATTAAAACTCAACAAAAATTTAAAGATTCAGATTTTCAAGAAAAATTCATTCTTAAAAATTGTTCATGTACAGAGTGGTTGACTTTGATGAACAAAATAATCCACAGCAAAAAGATGAGCAGCATGTACACATAAACATAGAAGCATAGACTCTTTTAGTTATCAAAGCAGGCAAATAAATGCAAGAGAACATAGGATCATAGAATTGGAACAGACCTTCAAGGTCATCTATAACAGCCCCCTACACAATGTAGGAAAATCATGGAATCATAGCTTTGGAAGGGACCTCCAGGGTCATCTAATCCAACCCCCTGCACATAATAGCATAAAATACTTCAACAATAATTGAAACTCATTGGAAGCATTTCAACAATACCATTCTGTAATATCAAATTGGTAGATTGAATACAAAATATGTTTTCTTTATCCTATTATGGCACTTCCTGCATGTCTACTGTTCACTGCTTTCTCAACTCTTCAGCATAATTTGGGTTGTTTATGTTGTAAATACATCTTCATAGCAGTAGTATTGACTAGTTGTTTTGTAATCTTAACATTATATTACCCTTAGCTGTCTCCACCGGCCATCGAAATAGAGGGGCACCAAAGAAGAGGTACAAGGACTCCTTGAAGAAATCCCTTAGCACCTGTCACATCAACCATCACCAGTGGTCTGACCTAGCCTCAGATCGCAAAGCATGGAGGCACACCATCCACCAGGCTGTCTCTTCCTTTGAGAACGCACGCATAGCTGGTCTTGAGGACAAAAGGAGATTGAGGAAGAATCGCACTGCTACAGCACCAACCCCAAATCAGACTTTTCCCTGCAGCCACTGTGGCCGGACCTGCCTGTCCCGCATTGGTCTTGTCAGCCACCAGCGAGCCTGCAGCAAACGTGGACTATTGCACCCTTCTTAAATCTTCGTTCGCGAAGCCAAGCCGAGAGAGAACCCTTAGCTGTAATAATACAAAAATATAAAGCTTGTAGGAGGAATATCAGACAAAACTGAAAAAAGCAAAAAGCAGGAGTGGTACTCTTTCCTTATTTATGCTCTGTTCCCAAGGCCTCAGATTCAGCAGGAGCTCACAGGAGCAAAGCTTTCCCCCTCTTCCTCCCCACCTACCTTGTGCATTGAATAGTAGGTGCAGCTGCATAACAATCCCTGGATTAGGAGAGAGGGCAGCCAGCCAGCCACCAGAGGCTTTGCCACACCCCCAGCAGCCCTCATTAACCCCTGGAGAAGCCCATGCCACCCTTTCTTCACTTCTTATGTGATTTTGGGTGGTAGGTGGCTTGCTGGCCTTTTGATTGAGGGGGTGGTGGTGGTCCAGGAGAGCCCCAGGCAAGTGAGGCCTGCTTGGGCTGGCTGGATCTCTGGCCAGTCCAAGCAGGCTTCGCTCACCCAGGACTCTCCTTTCTTGCATCAAGTTGCTTTTGGCTGGGGTGGGTGGGTGGCATATGCTAATGAGTTATGCTAATGAGCTCCACCACCTATTTTTCTACACAATGACCCTGCTCTTCCCCCCCTCCCCAATTCCATTTTATTTATTTATTTATTTATTTATCTATCTATCTATCTATCTATCTATCTATCTATCTATCTATCTATCTATCTATCTATCTATCTATCTATCTATCTATCTATCTATCTATCTATCTATTTATTTATTTATTCATTTATTCATTCATTCTATGACTTATATCCCGCCCTTCCCATAAAATGGCTCAGGGCGGCTCACAGCAAACAATAAAAACAGAGTTTAAAATATTATTACATATATAAACATTTAAAAAGTCAGAACATTTAAAACCTAAACCTTAAAATCTTAACATCACATCTATACAGTATAATTCACAGAAGTCTAATAAGCTACATTTATTTCCCAGTCAGGCATAGGCTAGCCGGAAGAGGGTTGTCTTACAGGCCCTGCGGAACTGAGCAAGGTCCCGCAGGGCCCTCACCTCTTCCGGCAGCTGGTTCCACCATTTAGGGGCCATTGTGGAAAAGGCCCTGTCTCTAGTTGTCTTAAGACGGACTTCCTTAGGCCCAGGGATGGTGAGAAGGTTTTGCGTCCCAGACCTCAGTACTCTCTGGGGAACATGTAGGGAGAGACGGTCCTTCAGGTAGGCAGGTCCCAGGCCAAATAGGGCTTTAAAGGTAATGACCAGCACCTTGTACTGGACTCGGTATGTTATTGGGAGCCAGTGCAGAGCCCGAAGGCCCGGCCGAATGTGCCCCCATCTTGGGAGGCCCAGTAACAGCCGGGCTGTGGCATTCTGCACCAGCTGCAATTTCTGGGTCCGGCACAGGGTCAGCCCCATGTAGAGGGCATTGCAGTAGTCCAACCTCGAGGTGACCGTAGCGTGGATCACTGTTGCTAGGTCGTCGCGGTCCAGGAAGGGAGCCAACTGCCTTGCCCGTCTAAGATGAAAAAACGCGGACTTGGCAGTGGTTGCTATCTGAGCCTCCATCTTTAGGGAAGGCTCCAATAGTACCCCCAGGCTCTTGACCCTATCCGCCGCCATCAGCGGCGCACCGTCAAAAGCTGGCAAGGGGATAACCCCCCCCCCCGGTCCCCGACGACCCAAACAAAGGACCTCTGTCTTCGCAGGATTCAATCTCAGTCCACTCAGTCTGAGCCACTCAGCCACGGCCTGTAGTGCCCGATCCAGATTTTCTGGGGCGCAGACCGGTCGGCCGTCCATAAGTAGATAGAGCTGGGTGTCATCAGCATACTGGTGACACCCCAGCCCATACCTTCGGGCAATCTGGGCAAGGGGTCGCATATAGATGTTGAATAACATCGGGGAGAGAACCGCTCCCTGGGGCACTCCACAATTAAGTGTGCGCCTCCGGGATAGTTCCCCCCCCAATCAAGACCCTTTGTCCCCAACCTTCAAGGAAAGAGGAAAGCCACTGCAAGGCCAGCCCCTGAATCCCCGCGTCGGCGAGGCGGCAAGTCAGTAACCGATGGTCGACCGTATCGAACGCTGCCGATAGGTCCAACAACATCAGCACTGCTGAGCCACCCCGATCCAGATGCCGTTGAAGATCATCTACCAGGGCAACCAATACCGTCTCTGTCCCATGGCCCGGGCGAAAGCCGGACTGAAGTGGGTCAAGGATGGAAGCGTCATCCAGGAAAGTCTGTAACTGCCTCGCCACTGCCCTCTCAATAAGTTTGCCCAGAAAGGGCAAATTTGAGACCGGCCTATAGTGTGCCAATTGGGCCGGGTCTAAAGATGTTTTTTTTAGGAGGGGTCGGACCACAGCCTTTTAAGCGGCGCTGGAAAAAGCCCTTCCATCAGGGATCTGTTTATGATATCCCGTGCAGGATATCTGAGATCCCTCTGGCAGGATTTAATAAGCCAGGAAGGGCATGGGTCCAATTTACAAGTTGTTGGGCGGGCAGATAAGAGGATCCTGTCAACTTCCTCCCGGATGAGGGGGCTGAAACCATCCAGAATATAATCCAAAGACATGCTCGGGGCCTCGGTTGCGCTAACTGTCTCAAAATTGACGGGGAGGTCGAGGCGGAGTGATGCGATCTTATTCGTAAAGTAATTCGCAAAAGCCTCACAGCCTATCTCCAATTCAATAGAATTTGGTCTGCCCTGGGGCAGCATAGTAAGATCTCGAATTATATCAAACAATTGTGCCGGGCGCGAAGTTGCGGACGCAATCTTAGCCGCAAAGTATGTCTTCTTTGTGGATTTGATTGCCATCTCATAGGTCTTCAAACTCTCTCTATAAGATGTTCGGGTCACTTCGTCTCGAGTACGCCGCCATTGCCTCTCTAGTCGTCTGAGATCCCGCTTCAATTGCCGCAGTTCCTGGTTAAACCAGGGGGACGGCTTAAGGCAGAGGGCGCAGAGGACGCCTAGGTGCGATCTCCTCGATGGCCCTGGAGAATCCATCGTTCCAGGACTCTACCAGATCATCCAGGGAATCGCCAGTGGGCCAGGTATCCCGCAGGGCCGTCAGGAACTGTTCCGGGTCCATCAAGCTCCGCGGGCGAGCCAAAATACGCTCTCCGCCTAAACAGGTTTGGGGTGACACATCCATACGAGCCTTGAGGGCAAAGTGATCCGAACATGGCACTGCTTCCATTGCAATATCGTTCACCTGTACTCCCGCCGCGAAGACCAGGTCTAACATGTGTCCCGCCTGGTGAGTGGGCGTTGTAACGGGCGCGAAGGGGAAAAACTTATTTTGAAATAAGTTTTTACTTGATAAGAGATACCACTGGTTCCAGGTTGCTTTGGGAAAATATGCTTTTTAGAAGGTAGTTTTGAGGGGGAAAGCATGGGTGGCAGATGATTCAACTCATCCCTCTTGCCTACCCCTGCCACTTTTAAAAAGCTCCCTGACACATGGGTCTCTGCATTAGGTCTGTAGATTGAGGGGAAAAAATATCTCAATGTTTTTGTTGGTGTTCCAAGTTAATCTTAGCTTTGTTTTTATATTATATTATAATGTTAAATCATGTTTTGCAGCACAGTGCATTGTAGACTGCAACATTTATGCATGCTATACACTTCAGAAATTCCCTTAATGTCATTAGCACATTCCTTATGTTTTGTTTACAAGATACTTCTGCTATAGCCTAGAAAGGAAAGCAGGTGTAGATGCCTGTCCATATGAACATAAGAAAATAAGAGAAGCCATGTTGGATCAGGCCAATGGCCCATCCAGTCCAACACTCTGTATCACACAGTGGCCAAAAATTTATATATATATATATATACACACACAGACAGACACACACACACACACACACAGTGGCTAATAGCCACTGATGGACCTCTGCTCCATATTTTTATCTAACCCCCTCTTGAAGCTGGCTATGCTTGTAGCCGCCGCCACTTCCTGTGGCAGTTAATTCCACATGTTAATCACCCTTTGGGTGAAGAAGTACCTCCTTTTATCCGTTCTAACCCAACTGCTCAGCAATTTCATTGAATGCCCACGAGTTCTTGTATTGTGAGAAAGGGAGAAAAGTACTTCTTTCTCTACCTTCTCCATCCCATGCATAATCATGTAAACCTCTATCACACCCCACAGTCGACGTTTCTCCAAGCTAAAGAGCCCCAAGCGTTTTAATCTTTCTTCATAGGGAAAGTGTTCCAAACCTGTAATCATTCTAGTTGCCCTTTTCTGCACTTTTTCCAATGCTATAATATCCTTTTTGAGGTGTGGTGACTAGAATTGCACACAGTATTCCAAATGAGACCGCACCATCGATTTATACAGGGGCATTATGATACTGACTGATTTGTTTTCAGTTCCCTTCGTAATAATACCCAGCATGGCGTTGACCTTTTTTATTGCAATCGCACACTGTCTTGACATTTTCAGTGAGTTATCTACCACGATCTCAAGATCTCTCTCTTGGTCAGTCTCTGCCAGTTCACACCCCATCAACTTGTATTTGCAGCTGGGATTCTTGGCCCTAATGTGCATTACTTTGCACCTGGCCACATTGAACCTCATCTGCCACGTTGACGCCCACTCACCCAGCCTCAACAGATCCCTTTGGAGTTCCTCACAATCCTCTCTGGTTCTTACCACCCTGAACAATTTAGTGTCATCCGCAAACTTGGCCACTTCACTGCTTACTCTCAATTCCAAATCATTTATGAACAAGTTAAAGAGCATGGGACCCAGTACTGAGCCCTGCGGCACTCCACGGCTTACTGTCCTCCACTGCGAAGACTGCCCATTTATACTCACTCTCTGCTTCCTATTAATTAGCCAGTTTTTGATCCACAAGAGAACCTGTCCTTTTACTCCATGACTCTCGAGCTTATTAAGGAGCCTTTGATGAGGAACTTTATCAAAAGCTTTCTGGAAGTCAAGGTAAACAATATCTATCGGGTCTCCTTTGTCCACAGGTTTGTTCACCCCCTCAAAGAAATGTAACAGGTTAGTGAGGCAAGATCTTCCCTTACAGAACCCATGCTGAGTCTTCCTCAATAATTCGTGTTCATCAATGTGCCTACTCATTCTGTCCTTGATAATGGTTTCTACCAACTTTTCCGGTATTAAAGTCAGACTGACTGGCCTGTAGTTACCCGGATCTCCTCTGGAACCCTTTTTAAAGATGGGGGGGGGGGGTGACATTTGCTACCTTCCAGTCCTCAGGAACGGAGGCAGATTTCAATGAAAGATTACATATTTTTGTCAGGAGATTCACAAGTTCATCTTTGAGTTCTTTCAGAACTCTTGGATGTATGCCATCCAGACCTGGTGACTTGTTAGTTTTTAATTCGTCCATCAGTTGTAGGACCTCCTCTCTTGTCACCTCAATCTGGCTTAGGTCTTTCAACACCCCTTCCAATAGAAGTGGTTCCGGAGCAGGCAAACACTTCTCATCTTCCACAGTGAAGATGGAGGCAAAAAAATTCATTTAGATTCTCAGCCATTTCCCTGTCTTCCTTCAGTAATCCTTTGACCCCTTGGTCATCCAAGGGCCCCACTCCCTCCCTGGCTGGTTTCCTGCTTCTATGAAGAACTGCATGACACTCCACCATGTTTCCAGGCTGTCCCAGAGTGATATTTCTCCTACACAAAACAGATATGTGGTTTCAGATACTATAATGAACCCTGCTTTTCTACACAAGAGAATCTTCCAGTAACACGAACAACAATGGACTGTGACTGATTTGTATTAAATTAATGATTGAACCTGACGTGCAAATAGTAAATAATAAATTCTATACTTAAATCCCCCCCCCTGTTATTTTCTGTGCTTTATTTGCTGAATATATATATATGAGGCATTCTGGTTCATTTTCTGGAAGTTCTCTTCAAGCTTTGCAGCCTTCATTTTCTCCACTGGGATAGGCCATCGGGACATAATGTAAGAGTTGTCTGAAAAATGTAAAGTCTTTTCAGACAGGGAAAAAAAGAGATTAGGATGCTATTAAATATAGAAATAGGGAAATGTTACCACTAAAAAGTGCATGTAGACAATATTCCTTTGAATGTCAAAGCACTTATTCCAGAGCTGCAGCACTAAGCACTTTCAAGACTCCAGCCATTATTAATTATTGGGTTTTCTAGGAAAATACACTGAAAAGAAGTTTGTGCATTTTAAAATGGTGATGGATTTCCTAACATTTATTTTGATGTCCATTTGAATTTAAGCATAGGGTTCCCCTCCCCTCCCAAGTTTTGGCACCCTACAGCTGGTAGAGGACTTTAAATGGGGCCATTAACCTCTTGCCAGCCCCAGATGGTGAGGAACAGCTAGTAATGGGATGTAAGGTGTGTACGCTATGCCAGCTCAGCCTTCTGGTGATTTACCAACAAGCAGGATTCTGTTTGCTTTTCCCATTTACACATCCAGCTGCTGACAGGAGTTTGAAAGAACAAAGAAAGAAAACTTCTGGATACACAACAGGGGGCATAAATGTGTTCCCAGGTGCAATTTCAGCACTCTCTTCTGTTACTTCCAGAAGTGCCTTTTCAGCACCTTGGTTCAAGAGACTGCTGCTTCACTGCCCCTTGTTTCTGATTGAAGAGATGAGGTACATGATGACATCTCTGTTGCTATGATGAAGAAGGCTAATTTTTAACTCAGAAATGTCTCCCCAAGGCAGTAGTTGACTGAGAATGCAAACAGCTATGAACCAGCATCTCATAGCGAAGCTTTGGAGGCTGATTGAGAAAACATTTTGGGCCACCTGTCTGCTTCTCTTTTTTCGCCCTTTGGGATGTCTGTCTTGAAAATTCAGCATAGCACCCAAAAAGTAACAAACTTATGAATGTGTAGAACAGGGCTTTTTTTTTTTGTAGCAGGAACTATTTTGCATATTAGGCCAGACACCCCTGATTTAGTAAATCCTCCAAGAGCTTACAGGGCTGTTCTTACAGGCCTACTGTAAGCTCTTGGAGGATTGGCTACATCAGGGTTGTGTGGCTTAACATGCAAAGGAGTTCCTGCTACAAAACAAGCCCTGGTATAGAACATTTTAAAGTGCACTGTGTATGGAGGCCAGCAGAACAAAATAGACAAGGTGATACAGATCTTAGAAGGCCTTTTAGGTATGCTTAGTTGGCTATATAATGAAATAAGGGAAAAACTTCAATCTAAAATGGGATTGGAGAAAAAAAAAACTCAGAAAAAATAGCAGAAATCTAAAGACAAGGGTGCCCCCCACCACAAGGGAGTTTAGTAGGTTGGTGGGTATGGCAAATCCTGAATATTCTGGGATCACCTCATAGACTTTTGCCCACAGCCCAAGAATCACTAAGACCACTGCTGCCCCTGAATTGGAAAATACTTTGCTTTTGGGGATGAAAATATTGTCTTCACTGATTATTTTCTGATTATAATGAGGCCTTATCTTTTGAAACCAGTTGATGCATTGTGGTACTTCAAAAATAAGGTCACCAAGTCCTACTTTGGTTGCAGTGCAAAAGTCCCAGAAGTGGCATTATCATGCCGGGCATGTCGCATGGAGGATGCTCTATCATACAGGGCATTACTCTATGGTACCAAATAAGTAAAACATATTTAATATTAATTTGCTTTTATTTTATTTTTGATTTCTATTCAGTATTCAGTATTTTTGCATTTGTATTATAATTGACCCTGAGTATTCCTTGCATCAGACAGTAGTATCCTGATACCCAACAATCACACAGCCATTGAGAGCATATGTATAGAAGGACTTCATCTAAGCAAGGCCAAGGAACTTTTCTCTGGGAGGAAATCAAATAAAATACAATTCTGTCTCACTATGAAAAAATGAGAGCTGTGAAACACCTTTGCCTAAGGGCTTGTGTTCTGATTTCATGAAACAACCCCAAATTCTGACTAGCAGGATAACTGATGCTTGTGAGACATTTAATTTTTGGCATACCTCACAAATTTCTGAAATAATACTAAGCCATCAGAGAAGGCAATCAAGAATTCTGACAGAGTTAGAAGGCCAGATCATTTGGCGAAGGCCAGATCATCTCCTGTCACGATTAGTATAGCCCACCCCCCCACCCCCAAGTAATTCTCGATGAGATAATTTCTGTTTGTTCACTACTATCACATGACATCGCAAATGCATGAATTTATAGATAAAAACCAGATAAAGAATGAATAATAAAAAATGAATTTAGAGATAAAGAACCTAGACCAGTAATCTAGGTTAAGTTTACCCCCAAAACTTCTCTTTACCATTATGACACTTGGACAATGCTCATGTCTTCTCCCCTTAGTCCAGTTCTCTTTCCGTTTTTGTCTGATTGGTGTCTTGCACTCAATGCCTCTTTTTTCTTATTTCAGCTTCCTTCAGCTCTCTCTTTGTCTCATCCCCTTCTCATGCTATCTGTATAAGTCCTGCTGCCAAAGACTCTCCCTTAGCTTCCCTGCCTCTTTTTTCCTCTGATGCTGCTCTCCCAGAAGCCCCTCTACTTCTCCAATCTGCCCTAGATCCTTCTAATAGTACCCTGACTCCAATTGTCCACACCTTTTCTTTGTCTGCCTTGTTTCCCTTCTCTAGCAACCCTCTCGTCCCTTTATCTTGGAGACACTGTATGTACAACCAACATAGATGGGTCTGAATTGACTAGCAGTGGGGAAACCTGCTCAGATAGTGCAGCTGCATTTGAAATCTATGTCTCTTCCTTGCTCTTCCTCTATCCCCTTTTTGCACATTCCTCAGAATTGCATTTCTTATTTTTTAATATCACACCAAGATTAACTTGTGTATACATAGACTTAAGATCCCCAAATTGGGCTTAGAGAAGCTGTTGTTGTTATTATTATCACCATTATCATCATCTTTAATTTATATCCCTCTCTCTCTCCAATCGGACTCAGGGCGTCTAACAATCAGTTCAAAACTTCAAACAATAAATACAATTAAACAGTTCAAAACTTCAAACAATAAATACAGTTAAAGCATTTTAAAACATTTTATGGTGCTGTTAAACATCAACCTAGGTGGGATCATCCTTTACTAGCAGTGAACCTGTAGTTATTCCAATTTATCAGTAGTGTAGGGTGGCAGTCCTCTCCCAGTTTAGCTGCCAAAGGCCTGTTGAAATAACTCAATTTTGCAGGCCCTGCAGAATTGAAAGAGGTCCCGCAGGGCCCTTATGGCCTCTGGGCGTGCATTCCATATTTCAGGTGCTGCCACTGAGAAGGCCCTGGACCATGTAGAGCACAGCCTGGCCTCTCTTGGTCTGGGGATGGACAATAGATGTTGCGTCCCTGAATGCAGTGCTCTCTAGGGAACATGCGGAGAAAAGCAGTTCCGAAGATAGATAGGCCCCTGATCATATAGGGCTTTATATACCAACACCTTGAAATAGATTAGGAACACACTAGGTAGCTAGTGCAGTTCTTTTAGTACTGGTTGAATGTGCTCCCATCAAGGGAGCCCCATTAACAGCCACACTGCTGCGTTATGCACTAGCTGCAGTTTCCGAGTCAGGGTCAAGGGTAGCCACGTGTAGAGAGCTTTACAGTGATCTGTTCTTGAGGTGACCATGGCATGGATCACCATTGCTAGGTCATTGTGTTCCGGGTAAGGGGCCAGCTGCTGAGCCTGCTGGAGATGGGAAAAGGCGGATTTGGCAGTGGCTGCAACTTGAGCCTCCATTGTCAAAGAGGACTCAAGAAGCACTCCCAAGCTATTGACTTTAGGAGCTGGTATCAGTGGTATCCCATCAAGAGCTGGTAAAGGGATCTCCCTTCCTGGGCCACCTCGACCCAGATAGAGAACCTCCATCTTCATCGGATTCAGCTTCAACTGACTCAGCCTGAGCCAAGAGGCTACGGCTTGAAGAGCCAGGTCTAGATTATCCAGGGTACTGTCAGACTGGCCACATCATTAGATAGACCTGGGTGTCATCTGCATATTGGTGACATTCCAGCCCATACCTCCTGATAATCTGGGCAAGGGGGCTCAATAGATGTTGAATGACATCGGGGATAGAACCATACCCTTTGGCACACCACATATAAGTGGGTGCCTTCCGGATGATTCTTGCCCTATGACCACCCTTTGTCCCCAACCTTGGAGAAAATAGGCCATCCATTGCAAGACTGACCCCTGGATCCCCGCATCAGCGAGACAGTAGCTGATGGTCAACCGTATCAAATGTGGCTGACAGATCTAATAACAACAGCACTGCTGAGCCACCCTGATCCAGATGTCACATGAGGTCATCCATGAGGGCGACCAGAACCGCCTCCATCCCGTGACCTGACCGAAAGCCGGACTGGAATGGATCCAGTGCAGAAGTGTCATCCAGGAATCCCTGTAGCTGAGTTGCCATTGCCTGCTCTATGACATTACCCAAAAAGTGAATTGTTCCTACACATGTAGACCCTGTTTTCTGGGCAATAATAAGTAGGAGAATGTCATCAAAATAAATAACTTTTGCTGGGTCAGAGGAGTCTGGGATGCAAAGTAAGGAAGGTGAGATGAACCTCCCCCCTGCCCTCACAATAGGAGAAAAAGCCAGAATCCCTTCTGAAACCAAATAGGGGCATTGTTTCCAAGATGCCTGATGAATGTACAACGTATTCATTGTATCCAGCTCACAACTTAATGTCTGGATGTGAAACTTCTTAGCAAATAACTGGGAGTTTGCCAAAACCAGAGTTGTGAATTCATGGTATAAGCTACCAAGAACAACCCAAAATATGAAAAATTGGATCTTTCATTTAATTTCTGCTGTTTTGCAGCAATCTTTCTTTTTTTGTGAACTACCACTCTTGCCATTCTTTCCTCCAACTTCTGATAATATATCATCTGATCCCTGACTAACTCACCAAATTCCCTCTAGCTCTAGGCATCCTGCCATCAAGCGGCTTATGCCAGTTGAGTATTTTCCAGGGCTATAAAAGTTTCTTATAACCTTCAGAGCCGTTCTTTTCCTAGAAACTCTGAATACATGATCCCCTCCAACTAAAGTAAGTCATTGTTCAGATGACAGTTCACACAAGAGAACATTGCAAAGAGAGAGGTTTTGCTGAAGGTGCCCACTGGCTGTAGTGGCACAAAGGATTTCAGGCACCACTGAAGTTAAACTGATCTCTGCACCACTAAACATAGAAAGAACAAAACAAGCTATCATTTGGGTGCAGTGTTCGATTTGCTTTTCTTGTGGACACGGAAAGTGCTGTCAAGTCAGAACTAACTTATGACAACTCTACAGGTTTTCAAGGCAAGAGACTTTCATAAGTGGTTGGCATTGCCTGCCTCTGTGTCATGACCCTGGTATTTCTTGGAGGTCTCCCATCCAAATAGTGGTCAGGGCTGCTGCTGCTTAGCTTCCAATATCTGATAAGATTGGGCTAGCCTGGCTATTCAGGTCAGGGCATACTATCAGCCATATCATTAATCCCCTTAACTCCAGTATTGCCTGTTCTGAAATAAGCTCGTTAGTGAGAACTCTTTCTGGCCCTTTCACCTGAGATCCCTTTTTAACTAGACATGCCAGGAATTTCATATGAGGCTTATTCTGTGATAAAAGCATGTGCTCTTTCCCATTTAGTAGTTAAGCATATACTCCACAGTCCCTTGAATTTCCTTTAAACAATACAGACAAGTCATTTAACTTATTATAGAGACAAACTTTAATGAGCTGCTGAGGTAGTAACTTAATGGAGTCATATTTCTCAGGACATAATTTATAATTTATCAGCCTGATAGAAGAAGAAGAGGAGGAGGAGGAGGAGGAGGAGGAGATTGGATTTATACCCCACCCTTCACTTAGCGTCTCAGGGTGATTTACAATCTCCTTTCCCTTCCCCTCCCCACAACAGACACCCTGAGATAGGTAGGTAGGGCTGAAAGAGCTCTTTCAAGAACTGCTCTTGAGAGAACAACACTTTTGAGAACTGTGACTGACCCAAGATTACTCAGCAGGTGCATGTGGAGGAGTGGGGAATAACCCTGTCCTCCCAGATTTAGACTACACACTGAACCATTACGCCAAATTAGCTCTTTCCAGCAACTGTCCTGTCTGACCTTTATAACAGTGTTAGGGTAGGTTGATAGGACATATGCTGGCTATGAAATTGCTGGAGGTTAGTAAACACTGACAACATGTATTCCCTCAACTTTTACTATGATTGTTTGGGGCAAAATACCAGGACCTGAATGTGATTGTAGTGCAGCCGATCAACTATTTTCCATCAGTCATAGGAATGTGCTTTCCAGGGTGATGTGACACAGCTCTTTGAACTCACCCCAGTTACATATTTTATATTATTGTGTGCTTCCTGTGTGTAACTCTGTCATATGATAAAGAAAGAAACAATGTTAGGATGCAACCAGAACCTTACCAAAATAAACTCAATCCTACCAGATAAATTCAATCCTGGAAAACATGACTTCATAACAATACTAACAGAGTAGCTCAGGACTTCTGACATAGCTGATCCTGCTGCTAGGGGAAAGAGAGAAAAAAGAATAACTTTCTTAAACCAATCATTCTATTCCTTCCTTTTACCTCCCAGCTAGGACTATTCACATGGCTAAATACAGAACAAAAGCAAGTGAAGAGGAGGGAAACAAGAAATCTATACATAGGTTTTTTAACCTGCTCTCTCTCTCTCTCTGTAGTGTACCGGAGAGAACTTTTGAAATTGCTTAACCAGAGTTGCAAATAGCCAAGATTTCTATATGCTTATTTATTTATGGTATTGATTAGTCCTGATCGCTGCCACCTACAGAACCTGAGAAAGTATAGAAGACTAGGTAAGTTTTTAAGCATTCCCATGGATTCACTAGCACTTTTGTGCTCAACAATTTCAGTTGGTTATCAAGTACATTAAAGCTACAAAATCCATCTCTGTCTTCCACTTTAAAGTTGCAAGAGAAAACCCTTGCCTATATATTTTAATTTTTTTTTAAACAAAATGGGAGGGAGTACCATGAGGGAAGGGGAAGACGGTATCAAAATTTAGTTTCTAATTCTCTGAGACATTTAAATAATATTTCTTACTATCTGCGAGCCCAGCTCAACAGAGTGATTAGTTCATCTCTTCACAGCACAGCATGCAAACGGCACTGTCAGTGGAGCTAACTAACTGGGAATCAATGATGGATCTTCACCAGGGCTCTTACTCAATCAATATGTGCAAGCCCGTACTCCTTACTATATATGTGGTCAACAATTTAAATGTATGTTTCTTAGTTTATTCAGAATGTGTATATGTGCAGGTGTTAGGGGACCCAGGTAATTTCCCAGTCTTTATAATACTTAATTGAAATTATAAAAACACTAGGCTAGTTCTTTCTTTCTTTTTTTTGTAACTAATAATTGCAATGGATGTTATAATTTAAGCAGCAATTTCTGGAGTGTTTAAATATTAATAAAGTGGTGGAAGAGGAGGCAGAAAAGGGCATATATACATTAAACAAAAACCCAACCACCACCCTCCCTCAATTCCCCCCTTAAAAAAAATTCTTCTTCCTTAATTTCCCCTCCTTTGGGATGGTTTGGGTCCTGAACTCATTGTGAGATCTTCAAACACATAATAAGAATTAATCACCATTCATTCTCTATTTTAACAGCTGCTTGCTACCTCCATAACCCAGTGCAGCTGCAAACTTCTCTCCCTTTGCTGACATCATAATCCCATTACAGCTGCAAACTTACATACATAAAATGCAGATTTAAGCTCTTTTTTCAAACAACTTATACTTCTTAATTGCCCAAAGCTCTATCAGAAGCATAAAATCAGTTCTCACTTGGCAGCTCATCTCCTTGTGGCTTGAAGTTAGAAACGTGGTCCTTGGCTGCCTGCTTTATTAGTACACCCAAATGCAAGTTTGTAACCAGCCGCCTGGGGTTGGGATGCCCACTCACGGGCTGAATTTATCCAGACATGGCAGCTGTGTGTGTCAATTTCTTTTTCTTCACCTTCTAGTTGTACCCTTGCCATTGCTAGGAAACATTTTGTAAGTCTGTCAAGGAACTGAAACTGTCAGTGATCTTTGTTTAAATCTATGGTATCTAGTTTCCGGTTGAATAGAGTAAATGTGCAAGGAATTTTGTCTGTTCATATATAGGATAATAGATTGGTTTTTTCCCAAACCATCCCAGAAAAAAAATGTGGAGCCTACCTAGGATAGGGGAGAGAGAGAGATAGGCACAGCCAACAGAAGACCAATGGATGGGCTCCTGAAAGACACTGGGATAGCATTATGCAGGATCTCCAGTCTTGGTACAACACTAGCATCCATATCACACCATTTCTGCAGTGCCTCCACCAGCTACCCATTAGTTACCAGGTTCAGTTCAAGGTACTGATAATCTCTTTCAAAGTCCTTCATGACCTTGGATCCAGGAGTGTTGTACTATGTTCCACTTGGTCATCTCAGCAAAACCTTCTGTGAAAGACTGGCAACTTCTCATTCATGTGCATTCTTTGTAGTGGCTCCTACTTTATAGAATGGCTTGCTTGAGGAGACCAGGAAGATCCACATACTTCAGTTATTTTGCAGAATGTGGAAAAGATCTCAAGCAGAGCCCAAGCTGATTTAGAAGAGAAGGATTTCAAGAGCAGAGCAATGTTCGGAGGGCTTTCCAGGGTCTTTGATGACAATCCCTTCTTTCAAGATTCTTTTGCTGAATGATGGGACCACAAATAAACTTTGATAAAATGTCACTTGATCCAAACGTACACTCGTTCACTTCTTCCTCTCTGATGACATAAGAAGGGTGATGAATCACCAAAGGTTTTCCAGGAGTCTGCTCAGGAGTCTGCTCTGATGCACATGGTTCCAGGGTCAAAGAAACCAGAAAATCTCTCAAAGATTCTGAAAGTGGACTGGAAAAAATGGCTATTGGCTACAACATTCAAGATCATGCTCATGTTGTTCAGAAGGCATACCCCCAGAAGAGCATTTTGCTCGGCAGATAAGAACTTATTGGTGGACCTTGGCCCAAGAGATATCTGGCCATCCTCAACTAGAGCCAGTGTATTTTCTGGCTCCACCCTTGTAGAACTCTCTGTTGAACAACATCTGTGCCCTGTGGGACCTAATGCAGTTCTATAGGGCCTGTAAGGCAGAGATGTTCTGCCAGGTATTTGACTGAGGACAACAATGGCTCCAACTGTCTGGCATGCCCACTTCCTGCCTTCAACCCATGAAGCAGTGACACAACTAAAAATTCTGTCATCTATTTATGCTCATTGTTGTGTTTTTAATTGTATTATTATTCTTTTAATTATGTATTTATTATATTCTACTGTTGTACACTGCCCTGAGCCCTGCCTTTACAGGGGAAGGAGGTTTAAAAATTGGAAGGAAGGAAGGAAGGAAGGAAGGAAGGAAGGAAGGAAGGAAGGAAGGAAGGAAGGAAGGAAGGAAGGAAGGAAGGAAGGAAGGAAGGAAGGAAGGAAGGAGATCATGTGGTTCAAGCCCTCTGCAACGAAAAGTAATATAGATAATCCAAGACATAGAAATATCCATCATGGAATTAGGGAAGATAGAGCACAAAGGGAGAAGACTCTTCCAAGAGAAGCCATAAACAAACCCAGGAAACCTAAATCTTCTGTGAAGAAGCTGAATATTAAGGAATCACCTGTTTGTTTCACAAGCAGCAACAGTAAACTGCTGTGTTGTTTTTTATATTAATTTAGGTATTTTATGGAGGACACAATGATTTTGGATCAATAAATAAGATCAAGATCTCTGTTTTTAGCAATAGCAAAATTTGCTCTTTGGTTGCTAAATGTTTCTGAACACTCCCAGCTGTTTGGTAACAGTTGGTTTCAAGCAGTAAAAGGAAAACATTGATACTAGAAAGCACTGTTTTTTGTTTTTTTTAGTAAGAAGTGTTAAAGCACCTATTTTTCATTAACACCAAGCACTGCAGCAAGTACAAAATGGAATATTATTACATCACCTGTACAACTCTTCAAAGGAATACAGTTAATAAACAGCTGTTTGTAACTCTTTTTTTTTTTTGCAGAATGTGCAAAAGAGAAATGTTCAGGAGGGCATTTTTATAAAAGGATTAGAACTCCAGTATAACAGACCACCTTGGAAGGATATTTCTATAACGGAACAGGATTGTCTATTGTAGGGGTGGCCAACAGTAGCTCTCCAGATGTTTTCTTCCCACAACTCCCATCAGCCCTAGCCAGCATGGTGAATGACTGGAGCTGATGGGAGTTGTAGGCAAAAAACATCTGGAGAGCCACCGTTGGCCACCCCTGGTCTACTGCAATGTTTACTATTTGTATCATCTTCCTTTTATTGCATTGTGTTCTGTCTTTTAAATTCATTTCCTGGTATGTCATCCCTTAGGCAATTTTTTGTTTGCATTGTTTTCTAATTCTGTACTTCTAGTCCTATTGCATTGTATATTGAATGTCTTATACTGTTTGAACTGATTTGTTTTTTTTAAAAAAAAACAGTTTGCAATCTGCTTCAAGTCTCAGTGACAAAGGAGAGCTATAAATGAAATAAATAAGGTACATTGCTATGGCTGCAAGACTCTTAGCCCTCCTAACTAGGAAGTAAGCTCCAGGAAACAAAGCAAAACTTACTTCCAAATAAATAAATAAATAAATATATATATATATATATATATATATATATATATATATATATATATATATATATATATATATATATATATATATATATATATATATATGAGAGGGAATCTTGCAAGTAAACTTTTTTAGGATCCCAGTACTTCTTACAGATTCTAAAGTACCAAATGTGACATTTGTAAGGGTCTGCTTGTCCCTCAAATCTGTCTCACCGTTGTATGTTAAAAATGAGATTGCTTTCATAATTTTGCTGTTACAATTTATTTTTTCTGTTGTGGAATCATATTCTTCACCATTTCCATAGCCGTGTCTTGATTCTTTTAACTCCTAAGCACTTAGGTTTGAGATAGATAATTACGTTGCTTAATAGTAAATTGCACTGCAACATGCCCAGAGGGATCTGAAATAAAAGGTATTTAAAAATCTACCATGTTAGAAAAGCAAGATAATTTCAACTAATGAGATTATCAAGGATAATCAGTTTACAAAAGCCCATTATGAACAGATTCATTGATGTCTTAAAACAGAAAAGAAGAATCCTATTTATTTTTTAAAATGAATTGCTTTTTAAAATGGAAATAGACTGCTTCCCATTACTTTTTATTTGATGATTTTTGTAGCCCCATCTGGTGTCCATTTTTGGAAATATCTGGATTAGGATTTCATAAAACTTGCATTCCTATTTAAAGTGGGCAGTAAGTAAAGTCTTGAGTGCAATTTGTGATCTAACCAATGATGAGAGGTGGTTTAATCAGTTTTGGAGAGATTGCTAAGTAAACTTTTCCTGATAAATCCCTCTGGAAGAAGAAGAAGCTAGGGATAGATACATACCTCAATGGCCTTTATAATGCAAAATGTATGAGTAGCAGCTATCTCTAATGTCTTTACAGAAAACAAAATCTGTACAATGCTCAAGAAACAAAAGCAAAGTCGACATTCAACTATTGAGAAAGCACCAAGAACTAACTCACCAATGCAATCACTTTGCTAAAGCTGAAATGGATAAAATAGTGGCTGAACTTGATTGCCAACAGGTTCCCTTAAATGAGGATGCTACACACCAAAGCTAAGGATAAACTGGGTTTTACTAATTTGAAGTTGATCTGCATATTAATCCTTCCTCTCTTGAAGTAGATTATCCTATCTACTGGATTGTCAGTTACCAAAGCTGTGAATTGAATTGCTGCTGCCTCAGTCTTCCTTAACTGAACACCAAATATTATGCCAAAAGAAGCCTGAGGTATAGTTGAGAGCCATTTTGGTGTAGTGGTTAAGTGTATGGACTCTTATCCGGGAGAACCGGGTTTGATTCCCCACTCCTTCACTTGCAGCTGCTGGAATTGCCTTGGGTTAGCCATACCTCTTTCAGGAGTTGTCCTTGAAAGGGCAGCTGCAGTGAGAGCCCTCTCAGCCCCACCCACCTCACAGGGTGTCTGTTGTGGGGGGGAGGAGATATAGGAGATTGTAAACCACTCTGAGTCTCTGATTCAGAGAGAAGGGTGGGGTATAAATCTGCAGTCTTCTTCTTCTTTTCAGTGGTAGAGCACCTGATTTGCATGCAGAAGGTCCCAGGTTCAGTCTTGGCATCTTCAAGTAAAAGGGGAGAAAATAACCTCTGGCTGAGAGCTTAGAGAGCCACTTCCAGTCACAGAAGGCAATACTGACCTTGATAGATCCATGGTCTTATTCAGAATGAGGCAAAGTAATGTGTCACTATGTTCAAGATGATCTTAATCAATCACTCCTGAGCAAATGGTAGTCCCTGTACAAAGAAAGTTCATACAGAAAAATTGTTGCCTGATCCCAAACTGGTGAACTGCATTCCCTGGCCTCCTTCTCATGACCTGCCTAAGTTCACAGAATCAGCATTGCTGTCATTGCCTTCTATCCTCTGTTTAATAGGCACTATGGTGTTGACAGAGTTTTAATTCAGGGTTCTGCAAGCACCCCCCAGGGGTTCTGTGAAATTTCACCACCTCCCATCTTGGTGATTTCACTTCCCTCCTCTTGCACTGGATAATCACCCATCCCACTCCAAGAGTGAGATTGTCAACAACTTGTTGCTGAGCTTAACCTTGTGGTGCTTCTTGCAACCTACAATCCTTCTCATTTAAATGTGCAAAATAAGTCTTAATTTGTGAGTGATATGATGAAACAGGCATCCCTTTATTCCCGCCCAATCCAATCTGAATAAGAATAAAGCATCCAACTTCCACAATGCATGTTGTTGGATTTTTTTTAATATATAGAAAAAAGAAATAGATGAAAATGCTATCAGTTTTTCATTCTGTACCCTGAGTGTTGTAAATTATCCTCACTGGTTGTCACCTCCCCAATAAGGGGCCCTGGGTAATTGCTGAAGATTAAGGATAGGCACATCCTGGTAAAATGTAGTTTGGTTCATGGTTCATGGCATGCCCAGTTTGTGAACAATGGACCATCAAGAACTTTTAGATATCAAATAAATTGGTTCAGTTTGTGAGGTTTGTGATCTGGTAGAATTCCACACCCTAGCAATTTAGAGTCACTAAACTGACCAGGGATCTCCAGCTGACTCGCCTCTACCTGCCTTCCAAGTTTGGTGCGGATTGGATTATGGTATCCAGGCTACAGCCTCCAAAGAAGTACTTTCTGGGGAAATGACAGATGCACTGCTCATGTCAATTTCAAATAGTTTTGTCAATTTCAAGAGGGTCCCTCCTGCCATGCCAGCATTACTTTGTGTTCCCATTTTCTTTCACGGAGCTTGCAAAATTCCTCTCCCACATACACTTGGATTTCTTGTGACATTGTATTTTGAGATCAATCAGTCCTTTTAAACTTGCATTGCCATGGTGGTACTGCACTCTGCTGGGTATTCTGTATCCTGAACTGGTTGTGCTGGACTTGCAAAATCTCATCCCCCACTTGGATTTCTTTGACAATGTGCTTTGAAATCAGCCAGTTCTTTTAACTTTTAACTTGCATTTCCACAGTGGTACTGGATTCTGCTGGGCATTCTGTACACTGAACTGGTTGTACTGGGCTTTAAAAAATGTCTCCCCTTCAGTTTGTACTGCAGGGATTCTATTAGTCCTCTTTTGCTTGCATTGCTGCAATTACAGGAGTCTATGGAATGGCTCAGGTACAAGCCAGTGACACCAAACTCACAGGGAAATTTCTCCTCCTCTTTGCTTTGAAGTTTACTTTGATTTTTGGTAAACATTTTGAATGAGTGGAGACAGTCTGTCTGGAAATGTTTCCATTCATTAACCACAATAAACCTCCACAAACAGCTTCAAAGTCTGTAGAAAGTTCATGCCAGTTGACCTGTCATGAACTTGACTACACAAAGCACCAACAGGCCAAAATTCATCATAGTTCTGCGGCCCCTTCCCGCCCGCACTGCTTTAAGGCGGCTTAGGGCGGGGGCCGTCTTTTGCTTCCCCGGATGGAGTCGAGGCAAACAAGCCTCCTTCATCCAGGGATGTTGGGGTGTGTGTGTGTGAATTGGGGCTTATAAAGCCCGAACACGCCTCCTGTGGCGCAGTTGCATCTGGATTTTTTTCGGAGCGCGCTCCTCCGTTCACGCTCTGAGGATCGTTGTCGTCGTTGGCTCTGGTTTCGTTTCTTCGCCTCTCCTCTCCTTTCCTCCCCTCCCTCCTTTTCTTCGCCTCCACTGGTCTTCAGACCTGCGGGGATATGATGCAGGGTTGTTTACCTTTTACAAGGTTTGGGAGGGAAGGGACTTGGCGGGGAGGGGGAAATGGCCCGTGTGCTTGAGCTCCGGTCATGCTTCAGCCCTGCAGTTTTAGACTGGGCGGGAACCAAGACACTCAGGCATGCTTCTTGGAGGTTTTTCTGGCTAGAGTCAGCTTGGAGTAGTAGTTAAGTGCCTGGACTCTTTGATTTCACGCCCTTAACTTGGATGGCCCAGGCAGTCCCAGTCTTCTTAGATCTGGGAGGCTGAACAGGACAGCACTGAACAGCTTTGATTAGCTCATTGATTTGATCTGTTTATTGATCAGCCTGGATGAACACCCTGCTTTTTATTGTTTGGCTATTCCTTTGTGGGGAGATTACCCCCCTAATTTGGTGTGTTTTTTGGGGGTAGTTATGGGTCCTAAGAAGGGACAAGGGGGTTCCAAGAGCAAACAGCCCCTTAGGGGGATTAGAAGGAATACTCCAGCGCCATGCCCTGGGGAAGAAGATGAGGCACGCACCAGGCATGCCATAATTGAGCACTTGGGTATCTTAGAGAAACAGCATGGTTTGGACCCAGTTAAGTCTGGGTTAGCGAAGGGCCGCAAGGCAGCGAGGACCTCCACTAGGGCTTTTGAGCAGGAGGTTCTGGCTCGTCTTTCTTCTTTGCAGGACATGGCCGCTCGGAATGATGATGCTGGAGGGCCGAGCCAGGAGCCGGCGGACAACAACTCTGACTCGGAAGTGGAGGGCGATTCTCCCGATGGGGCAGGCCCCTCTAGGCCCGGTGGGGTTCCAGCTCCAGTGGTGTTGACGGTTAATGTTGAGGACCCTGATGGTAAGCGGGGAAATTTAGGTAACAGTGGTGGTTGACCCTGGGGAGGTTGGGGCTCCCCTTGCATGCCGGGTTCGACTGGCTCCATGGTAGCATAGGCGGGTCCTCTGGCCTCCCTGGCAGTCCTGGGGCTTGGGTATTGACGTCTCATGGACAGCCTTATCCCTGGGCTCCCACTCAGGTTTCTGCATCTGCAGCCGTGTCCTCTACTTCACAGGGGGTTTTGATGCAACAGTTAACGTGAGGGACGTTGCCATGGGGGCAACAGCCTTACAGCCAGTGGTCTGTTGGTTGGCCTGTTGCCCAATGGGGGGGGGCCTGGCCCTGACACCTTTTGGCTCAGTGCCCTTTCAGTACCAACCTTTTGGGGACACGGCCATGCTGCTGGGTGACCATTTAACGGTTGCCACCAGGGAGAAGATCTTGCGTGGTGATTATGTGGATGCATTTAGCCTTCTTTATAGGGAACTTGAGAAGAAGGATAAGGATGAGATGGATTAGAAGGACAAGGAGAAGCTCAAACGGAGGAAGGTTAATAGGAACTGGGCCAATTGGTTGCCCGGATTTTTGGTATACGCAGGGGTGATAGTGCAGGCGCAGCCTGTATGGGTCGCCCCGCTTTTTCAATACTGTGATATCATTTATAAGGCCTATACAGACTTCTCTGGTGCTGCGTGGCTGCAGTATGATGAGGAGTTCTGTATGAGGGCAGCATTAAATCCCGCAATTCTGTGGGACCAGATTAACCAACAATTATGGCTACAGCTGATGTCCCCGGCTAAGCCTAATAGCGAGGACAGGTCCGATAGTGGGCATTTGGTTAGCAAGCAGGCTGGTGCAGTTGGTCCCCGCACCTTAGAGGGCAGCTGGTCCAACCCCGACTGCTGTGTTGGGAGTATACATCGCAAGGTGTTTGTAACAGAAAAACGTGTAAGTACAAACATGAGTGCCCACTGTGTGCGGGTTCGCATGCCTTGTCAGTGTGCAGTAAATCCAAGTCCAGGTCTGGGGGGAAGTGGTCAGGCGGGGGTAGTGGTACCCAGTTAGCTAATAAAGGGAACCAGCCCCATCAGCTTTTGGGCAATTACCCCAGGGCCGTGGATAAAAGTATCTTGCAGACGGTTTTCTTTTTGGGTTTCATATTCCATTTCAGGGCCCTAAGGGCCCTTGTATGGCAAAGAATTTACATTCCATTCAGGGAATGGAGGAGGTAGTGTGAGATAAGATAGGTAGGGAGTGTGCGGAGGGCTGCGTTCTGGGCCCGTTTGATAGTCCGCCTGTCCCTAACTTAAGGGTATCCCCTATGGGTGTGGTGCCAAAGAAAGTGCCGGGGGAGTTCCGGCTTATTCACCACTTGTCTTTCCCAAAAGGGGGGTCGGTGAATGATGCCATTCCCGACTATTTGTGTTTGGTTCATTATACCTCCTTTGACCAGGCGGTCAAAGTGGTGCGGAGTTGCGGAGTTGGTGCCGAAATGCGACATGAAGTCAGCATTTCGTCTTCTTCCAGTTCACCCCGATGACTTCGAGCTTTTGGGGTTTATGTTTGAGGACAAATATTACATGGATAGAGCCTATGGGTTGCTCTATATCATGTTCTGCCTTCGAGCGTTTTAGCTCTTTTTTGGAATGGACCCTACGTAAGAGGGCGGGTTCTGCCAATTCAGTGCACTATTTGGATGATTTTTTGTTTGTGGGCGTGGGAGGTTCTGGACAGTGTGCCCAGATGCTCTATTCATTCCTGCAGCTGGGAGGAATTGGGGGTCCCGCTGGCTCATGAAAAGACCGAGGGCCCTTCACGGGTTTTAACCTTCTTAGGTATCGAGTTGGATACAGTTAGGCAAGCTTCAAGGCTTCCTTCTGAGAAGGTACAGGGCCTGCAGTTGAAGCTGGTGGCGTTGAGGAGTAAGCGCAAGATTTCGTTGCTGGAGCTCCAGCAGATTGTGGGCCATCTTAACTTTGCGTGCAAGGTAGTGGTTCCTGGCAGGGCATTTTTACAGCGACTTTGTGACGCCATGGGTGGGTTACGTTTGCCTCATCATTGGATTAGGATTAACTGAGGCATGCGTCAAGATTTTGAGGTCTGGGAGCAGTTTTTGTCCTCATTTAATGGCGTTTCATTTTGGTGTGAAGATTTGAGGACTGAAGCTGAGCTTCAGATTACTTCTGATGCAGCTGGTTCCTCAGGGTTTGGGGTTTACTTTCGCGGCCACTGGTGTTCCGAAAGTTGGCCCAACGAATGGTTGGGGACCGAAATTTGCCGCAACCTTACATTTTTGGAGTTTTTTCCGATAGTGGTCATGGTGCAGCTCGGCTTGGCTTCGCGAACGAAGATTTAAGAAGGGTGCAATAGTCCACGTCTGCTGCAGGCTCGCTGGTGGCTGACAAGACCAATGCAGGACAGGCAGGTCCGGCCACAGTGGCTGCAGGGAAAAGTCTGATCTGGGGCTGGTGCTGTAGCAGTGCGATTCTTCCTCAATCTCCTCTTGGTGCAGCTATGGGGGGCCTATTTGGTCAATCATGTGGTGCACTTTTGGTGCAACAACTTGGCCATTGTACCAGGAAGGCTTATACTCATGCCATCAAACAGTTTCAAGTTTTTAGGGAGCAGGTAGGGTTGGGCTCGCAGTGGCCCATTCCAACTCAGCACCTCATGCAGTTCTGCGTTCATTTAAAAGGTCATCAAATCTATAAGGGCTAAGTTGGCAGCGTTGTCATTTGACAGCAAGATTAAAGGTTTTGCGGACATCACGGGTAATTTTCCACTGCGCAAAATGTTGGAGGGTTGGGCTCGTGAACAAGGCCCCCGGCCAGATACGAGGCACCCCTTCTCTCCTTCAGTTTTAAGGGGCTTACACGCAGTTTGGAAGGATGTGTGTAAGTCTGAGTTTGAGACTTTACTGTTTCATGCTGCGGCTTTAACGGCCTTTTTTGGGGTGCTCAGAATTAGTGAGCTAGTTCTTAGCTCGCGTCATGATACCTCCAGTCGTGCCCTGCAATATGGGGATGTAAAATTTGAAGGCGAACGGGTATCTATCAGGGTACAGAGGTCCAAGACTGATCAAAAGCAGAAAGGTATTGTGATCATCTTGGGCCAGTGCCATGAGAGGGGCATTTGCCCAGTGTTTGAATTAAAACAGTATGCTGAAGTAAGGGGTGTGGAGCGAGGTCCCCTTTTTTGCGATGACAAGTCACCGTTACCAAACTAACCAATAAAAATCCTGCCACCACAATGCCAAGCCTCAGCTTAGGCAATTGCGCCCACCGGCTGGCCTAAAGCCAACCGAAGCCCAGCCACAGTTCATGTAAAAAGGCCCTGTTACCCCTCATGGACAGGTGCACACCGTCCTGCCGATACAGGTCCGCCACCGTTGACCAAGTTCCAGTTTTGGATGATCACCTCCAGGGCCTTGATTAAACTAGGTTTGGGGGGGGGGGGTAAGATTTGGTTCCCATTCCTTTAGGATTGGAGAGGCTTCCACAGCTTCTGCGATGGGGTGCCCAGGACCAGTGATTCAACGGGTGGGCCGTTGGAGGTCCGCAGCTTATAAAAGTTATGTTCGCCCATTGGACTCCTGATTGGGTTTGTCATGGGCGATCGTGTCACCATTGTTTCGTTCAATTGGTTGCTTTTGTTTCTTAGGTGCTGTGGCGCGGCTTGAACGGTGCAGGATTTTGATCGCTGGCCACAGCATGGTGTTTTGGGCGGCCCACCATGCTCGACATTCACCAATTGGATCCCAGTTGGGGCTCAGCAAATGGGCCGTCATTGAGTGGCAGGGCCGGCGTGGCCTGCGGTGGGCCGGGCTCTTGCCACTCTTGTTCCAGGGGAGGAACGGTCCTCCACCTCATATTTTGGTTGTCCACCTCGGTGGCAACGACCTTGGCCTGCTGAAGGGGAGGGCCCTTTCGCTGCAGGCCATTGAGGACCTGCAGGTGATATGGAGCAGGTGGCCCGAGGTGCTGATCGTGTGGTCTGCCATTCTGCCTTGCAGGGTCTGGAGGGTGGCATGAGATCCAGCTGGGATAGAAAGAGCCAGGCGCAAGGCCAACAGGGCTATTAAGAAGGCACTTGGTCAAGGCCTAAGCATTTATTTGCCACACCCTGCGATAAAAGTCGAGGTGGCAGACCTGTATCGGCAGGACGGTGTGCACCTGTCAGTGAGGGGTAACAGGGCCTTTTTAAATGAACTGTGGCTGGGCTTCGGTTGGCTTTAGGCCAGCCGGTGGGCGCAATTGCCTAAGGTGAGGCTTGGCATTGTGGTGGCAGGATTTTTATTGGTTAGTTTGGTAACTGGTGAGCACCCTCGGGTTATTCCCTGTTTCAGCGAATGTGGCGGGATGGAACGGTAGATGGGCTGTATGGCTCTCTGCTGGGATGCCCCCTATAGGGTTCCTTCTCTGGCAGGCTGCTCTGGAATATGGTGCTTGGCCGGCGGAGGGTATACCTGGCCTTTGCTGGCCTGGCATTAGCTGTTATTAATCGGCTTCTGCTGAGGGCTGGGTTGCTCGCCCTGCCGGAAAGGGAAGGGTCAGGGTTTTCCCTTGTCCTGTCTGGCTAGTTAGGTTGCCCCATGCCGTTTTAAGTTCAATAAAGTTTCCCTGTTTATTTACCCATATACTGTGTTTGTCTCATTCTTCCGATTGGGGGGGGGGCAAATGCCCATCCCTACTCAAGATTCTATGTAAGTAAGACTGACTCTACTCACAGCAAATCAGAGGAATTTCTCTCTCTCTCTCTCTTTTTTTAAAAGGTTATAACCACTGGTATAGAGAGAATATTGCAAGGAACTCTGATGGTGTGTGGTGATGGTGTCTGAGTGTGCATTTGCGTGTATACAATAACTTCCATTTCAATCTGTGCAATGTAACACATTACATATCTCTCTGTAGTGTCTGTCAGGCCACTCATTTTTAGAGATGTTTTCCCCAAGTATAGTATTTTATGTTTCCACAATATGAGAAAACAGAAGTTATTCTCTTTCATAAGAAGATGTTGATGCATACTCAAGGATCCTATACTATCCTTGTTGACAAGCTGGTAAAATGTAATTTAGATCCTGTTAACATTAGGTGGATCTGTAACTGGTCGACAGATTGCACCTAAAGAGTGCTTGTGAATGATTCCTCATCCTCTTGGAGAGCAGTGACAAGTGGAGTGCCTCAAGGATCTGTCCTGGGACCTGTCTTGTTCAACATCTTTATCTATGATTTGAATGAAGGAATAGAGGGAATGATTATTAAATTTGCCAATGATACTAAATTGGGAGGGGTTGCAAATAAAGTAGAAGACAAATATAGGATCCAGGATGATCTTGACAGGCTGGAAAACTGGGCTAAAACCAATAAAAAGAATTTTAACAGGGATAAATGTAAAGTTCTGCATTTAGGTAAGAAAAATCCCATGCATGGTTATAGGATAGGGGAGAATTGTCTGGGCAGTAGTATGTGTGAAAAGGATCTAGTGGTCTTAGTGGACTAGACACTGAACATGAGTCAATAGTGTGATGTGATGGCTAAAAAGGCAAATGCAATATTGGGCTCTATCAACAAAAGTATAGTGTCCAGTTGGGGGGGGTGGGCTCCCTCTGGGTGTCCTGCCCCCCCCCCAGGGAAAGTGCATGCACAATACATCGCCTCTCCTTCCCCGGTGTAGTGAACGCTGTGTGGTCACTGTCTGGCTATGCCTGGCAGATGGTCACTGCAATGGCCTCTCCTACATTACTGCATCCATGGCAACACCTTCTCGCTGGTCCCCCCCCCCACGTTTTCACAGAATTTGCCATGTCATGGTGCGACCGAATGTCCGGCGGTATAACCGGATGGACAGGTTGGGCTCACCAACCTCGCCAGCCAAGAGAAGGAAAACTCTAACATCAAGCCCGGGCAGACAGAGCTCATTAATGTAACATCTACCACCTGGAGGACTCGCTGCCGGCGTCCCGCCTTACTGGGCCATGGCAGATGACCCCATGGTGAAAGGGTGGAGCCAGTACTGCGCACACTGTGCTTCACCTAAAAATTCCTCTGCGCAGGCCTGAAGGGTATCCACATCCACAACCCACAACATACCAAGTCCTGCAGCGATGGGCAAGGGGCGAAACGGCAGGTGGAAGATGCCACTGGAAGCCACAGTCCCGATCCTGCATGTAGGCGGTTCAGGGTATTGGCCGCCTGATGCTGACCCAGAGACGAAAGCATTTTTCGGCAGCACCCTGAATGACCAAGCAGCCCTATTTAGGGACAGCACTGCTTGCTCCATATGGAGAGGAGCCTAGAAAAGGTGGCCTAAACAAAGCTCATCTCCTCCCCCCCAGTTGGCTAGCCGCGGTCAACGGGCATCCTTACTTGCGGTCGAAAAATAACAACAAAGAAAAGGCATGCACCTGCCTCACAAAGTGTGCAAAGACTAAAGCTTGCGTGTTGGAACATCAGAACCATGCTTGACACAGTAGACAGTGGTCGCCCTGAACGACGCTCTGCTCTAGTTGCCCATGAACTTCACAGGTTGAATATCGACACAGCAGCTCTCAGTGAGGTTCGTTTCCCTGAGGAAGGTAGTCTTCAAGAACACGGTGCTGGCTATACCCTCTACTGGTCGGGTAAGTCAAAGACTGAGAGCCGCCTTTCTGGCATTGGCTTCATGATTAGGAACTCCATTGCCTCTAAACTCGAAAACCTGCCAACAAGTCACTCAGATCGCATCATGTCTATGTGCCTCCCACTTCAAAACAAGCAGCATGCAACCCTCTTTAGTGTGTATGCCCCAACCCTTCAAGCAGATCCTGCAGAAAAGAACAAGTTCTATGCTGATCTATGTAACCTCGTATGAAAGACCCCTACAGAGGACAAGGTGATAATCCTTGGCAACTTCAATGCCAGAGTAGGTAAAGACTCGGAAGCCTGGAAAGGAGTACTTGGCAAACACGGCATTGGCAACTGCAATGATAACGGGCGCCTCCTGCTAGAATTCTGCACGGAGCATCAGCTCACCATCACCAACACTATCTTCCAGCAGAAGAACAGTCTGAAGACAACCTGGATGCACCCACGGTCCAAGCATTGGCACCTTATTGACTACATTCTGGTGCGCCAGAGAGACCTTCGAGATGTCTTACACACCCAAGTAATGCCCAGTGCAGAATGTCATACGGATCATCGTCTTGTACGCTGCAATCTCCATCTTCATTTTAAATCTACACCCAGGAGAGGCAGCCTTCAGTCAGCCAAAGTTAAAGCTACCTTCCAGGCAAAACTCCAGTCAAGAATTGAGGACCCCAGTTGCCTCACAGATCCTTCTCCAGAAGCACTCTGGGAACACCTAAAAACTACCATCCTGTTGACCTCTGAAGAAGTCCTCGGGTTCTCCACAAGGAAGAACAAGGACTGGTTTGATGAGAACAATCAAGAGATCCAAGAATTACTGGCGAAAAAGAGATCTGCCTACCAAGCACATCTTGCTCAGCCCTCCTGTCCTGGGAAAAAAACCAACCTTTCGCGCTATATGTAGCAACCTCCAGCGCAAGCTTCGAGACATTCAGAACAAGTGGTGGACCAAGCTTGCAGAGAGAACCCAGCTGTGTGCAGACACTGGTGATTTAAGAGGGTTCTACGAAGCCCTGAAGGCAGTATATGGTCCATCATATCAGGCTCAGAGTCCCTTGCATAGTGCAGATGGCCAAGTGCTCCTCACAGACAAGGCATCCATACTGAACCAGTGGTCGGAGTATTTTCAGGTTCTCTTCAGTGCCAATCGCGTAGTTCAAGATTCAGCAATCCACCTCACCCCACTTCAACCAGTGAAAACAGAGTTGGATGAGATCCCTACCCTAGAAGAGACTGTTAAAGCCATCAAGCAACTGAAAAGTGGCAAGACAGCGGGAGTTGATGGAATCCCACCAGAGAAGCATGGGGGCACAGTACTACATAGCACACTTCACAAAGTACTTGTCACCTGCTGGGAACAAGGCAAACTACCACAGGACTTTCGCGATGCAATCATCATTACTCTACATAAGAACAAAGGGGAAAAGTCAGACTGCTCCAACTACCAGGGGATAACCCTGCTATCCATCGCAGGCAAAATCCTTGCTAGAATACTCCTGAACAGACTGGTGCCCACCATTGCAGAAGAACTCCTTCCAGAGAGCCAGTGTGGCTTCAGAGCTAACAGGAGCACCACAGACATGGTATTTGTTCTCAGGCAGCTCCAAGAGAAATACAGGGAACAGAACATGGGTCTATATGTGACTTTTGTCAACCTTACCAAAGCTTTTGATACCGTTAGCAGGAACGGCCTGTTGCAAATCTTGGAACGTCTAGGATGTCCCCCAAGGTTTCTCAGTATGGTCATCCAGCTACATGAAGACCAGCGAGGCCAAGTCAGACACTGCAACGATCTCTCGGAGCCCTTCCCAATAGGCACAGGTGTAAAGCAAGGCTGTGTTCTCGCGCCAACTCTCTTTACGATCTTCTTTAGCATGATGCTTCAAAGAGCCGCAGTAGATTTAGACGATGACGATGGTATCTACATCTGCTATCGCACCGATGGCAGCCTGTTTAACCTGAGGCGACTAAAGGCCCACTCCAAGACAATGGAAAAACTTATCCGAGAACTACTGTTTGCTGATGATGCTGCACTTGTCTCCCACTCGGTATCAGCTCTGCAGCATATGACGTCCTGCTTTGCAGAGGCTGCCAAGCTATTCGGCCTAGAAGTTAGTCTGAAGAAGACAGAAGTTCTCCACCAGCCTGCACCCCAGGAAGATTATCACCCTCCTTGCATCACTGTGGGTGAATCAGTTTTGAAGACAGTCCAGCAGTTCAGCTACCTGGGGTGCATCATCTCCTCAGATGCCAAGATCGACAAGGAGATTGACAATAGACTGGCAAAGGCAAACCGTGTATTTGGCCGACTGCATAAAAGAGTGTGGAGCAACAAGCATCTGAAAAAAGGCACAAAGATCAATGTTTACAAAGCGGTTGTGATGACAACCCTCATCTACGGCTCCGAATCGTGGGTATTATACCGTCATCACCTGCGACTCCTTGAGCGCTTTCATCAGCGCTGCCTTCGCACCATCCTCAACATCCACTGGAGTGACTTTGTGACCAACACTGAAGTCCTCAAGCGGGCGGAGGTTACAAGCATCGAGGCATTGTTGTTGAAGACGCAGCTGTGCTGGGCAGGGCATATCTCCAGGATGGAAAACCACCACCTTCCCAAGATTGCCCTGTATGGCAAACTTTCCACCGACCATCGAAATAGAGGGGCACCAAAGAAGAGGTACAAGGACTCCTTGAAGAAATCTCTTGGTACCTGTTGCATTAACCATCACCAGTGGTCTGACCTAGCCACAAAGCATGGAGGCACACCATCCACCAGTCTGTCTCTTCCTCTGAGAACGCACGCATAGCTGGTCTTGAGGACAAAAGGAGATTGAGGAAGAATCGTACTGCTACAGCACCAACCCCAAATCAGACTTTTCCCTGCAGCCACTGTGGCCGGATCTGCCTGTCCCGCATTGGTCTTGTCAGCCACCAGCGAGCCTGCAGCAGACGTGGACTACTGCACCTTTCTTAAATCTTTGTGAAGTCAAGCCGAGATAGTGTCCAGATCACGTGAAGTCATGGTATCATTTTACTCTGCTCTGGTAAGACCTCACCTGGAGTATTGTGTTCAGTTTTGAGCACCACATTTTAAGAAGGATATAGACAAGCTGGAACACGTCTAGAGGAGGGCAACAAAGATGGTGAGGGGTCTGGAGACCAAGTCCTATGAGGAAAGGTTGAAGGAGTTGGGCATGTTTAGCCTGGAGAGTAGGCGGCTAAGAGATGATATGATCACCTTCTTCAAATACTTGAAGGGCTGTCACATAGAGGATGGTGCAGAATTGTTTTCTGTGGCCCCAGAAGGTAGGACCAGAGCCAATGGGTTGAAATTTAGTCAAAAGAGTTTCTGGCTCAATATTAGGAAGAACTTCTTGACAAGTTCGAGTGGTTCCTCAGTGGAACAGACTTCCTCGGGAGGTGATGGGCTCTCCTTCTTTGGAGGTTTGAAACACAGGCTAGATGACCATCTGACAAAAATGCTGGTCCTGTGAATTTAGGGGGGGGGGCGGTATTTGTGAATTCCTGCATTGTTAATCTTTTCCTGCTCATGCACTATGAGCTGAGAGGTACCAAGCTTCATCTCCCTATCATGATGTGCCATAAGATCCCTACCTAGGTTTCCCAGGTCTCCTGCCCTCCCACCAACAACCCGCGCTTCTCATTGCTTCTCCGTCAGTCAGCAGGATAAAAAAAAAAATAATTGCAAAATTGCTATGGTTATGACAGAGTGATGTCACTTCCAGGTTTTAGCATAGAATATTCAGTAATTTCTAAAAAATGTGATGTCACTTCCAGGAAAAAAAAAACAGAAGTGATGTCATATTGTCATGCCAATGGTGCCTCAATTTTCTCACCCCCTGTCTCCCACAAAGTGCCAGCCATAGGCTGGAAACGGTACCCCTGCCATGTTTGTAATGATGCTGCTAATTACCAAGGGCACTCCACTGTAATAAATGGGTTGGCCTGTTCCAGACACATCCTCCATCATGCTGATGCTTCATTGATGCTTACCAATTAGTCCTTATCCATCTTGATCAAGATCAAGTAGGCAGTCGTGTTGGTCTGAAGCAACAGAAGAAAGCCAGAGTCCAGTAGCACATTTAAGACCAACAGAATGTAAGCTTTTGTGTGCATGCACACTTCATCAGACAATGGAATGGGGTACAGTGAGCAGTGCTACTTATAGCTGGTGGGCCATGGTTAAGCATGCAAAGTAGTACAAAGTTAGAATTCAATGGCAAAATAGTGAAATTAACAAATTGAAAGAAGTTTTGTCTGGATAGCATTTGCCTGGGAAAACAACTAATGCAGTAAAACATGTCAGAATTGGAGAATGGTGGCAAGAGTGTCACAAGGTCTAACTAGGAAAAGGAAAGGTCCTCTATGCAAGCACCAGTTGTTTCCAACTCTGGGGTGACGTTGCTTTCACAATGTTTTCATAACAGACTTTTTATGGGGTGGTTTGCCATTGCCTTCCCCAGTCTTTTACAGTCCCCCCCCCCCCCCAGCAAGCTGGGTACTCATTTTACCAACCTTGAAAGGATGGAAGGCTGAGTCAACCTTGGGCCGGCTACTTGAATCCAGCTTCCGCCGGAATCGAACTCAGGTCATGAGCAGAGAGTTCAGACCACAGTACTGCAGTACTGTTGCTTTACCACTCTGTACCACGGGGCTGCTATGGCCTAACTAGAGACCAGGCCTATTTAATTAAACTCTTCTTCCAGGACTTTGCAAAGCAGAAAGGGGAAAAAAGTTTTCCCAAAAGCCAACTTGGCAAAATCCCTAAAACTCCTGCTTGGCCATATAAAAGCAACCAGATAATCCAACAGTCAGAAAAAAGACTGCCTGGGTGGGGTGTAGCTTCTCTGTATACCCCTGTGGCACTCCCTGCTCACTGGCTGGAGTGGAACTTCTCCAGCCCTGCACAATGCTGCCTCTTGCTTCCTTTGAAAGAAGAGCCTGGACCAAATTAATCCATGGCACCAGTGCTATGAATGCCCCTTCTTGTGTAAATGTTTACAAGAGCTTCTGCTTATTCAGGATATAAATTCTGTAAGAGGAACATTTACCAGTCTCTATGGTGATATCTCCTTAGAGTGCTTTATTTCTTATCAGCCTCCCACAAGTTGATTGCTTAGAGAAACAAATTCCAAGTGGGTTACAAACAATTGATTATTCCTGCAAGCAGCAATCCTTCTAGGAACAAAGTATCCCCCATTTTATAAAGAATTGCATTCTTTGAATGGTAAAATAGTATCTAAAGGGAATTTTTACGCTTTTAACTTCTCAACTCCTAGTCGTCTTCTAAACTCAGTTTTGACACTGGTATAAATAAACAGTAGGCAAGAACTGGGATACTACTGGAGACCAGAGTAGGGACCTGAGTAGTGGTAGAAATTTGAGAGATCATGCAGAAAAGGAAAGAACAGGCAATCTAGAAGTTGCACCCTATTTTTTAAATTCTCAGTGGCTATTTTTTATCTAAAGAAGGATGGGATAAGCTGTTTGCCATGGATTTATCAGGCATTATAGGACTAGAACCCATCACATTCTTGGTAATTTGTCTCCCAACCCTTCTTTCAAGGAGTTTAAAACCCCCTCCACCATACATGAGTTTCCCAGGTGGTTTCAGAAAGAGCAACCTCAGGCCATTCTCAGGGTCCATTAGCAAAGAAGGCAAATACTAACAAGAATTTTGTGTGCTGCAAAGTATATCTTCCTGCCCTTCCTTTGTCACTTCTATGCTTTCTCTGAGAAACTGTCAATGTTGAATTTTTCTGCTGTGAGAAAGGAAGAAGATGAAGGAAGATGTGGTTCAATGAGAGCAGCCAAGCTGCTCAGATGTCACTGAGAGAGTATAAATTCCCAGTCAGTTTAGATAACTATATTAACCAAAATATCCTACAACCATATTGGCTTATTCATACACTTATTATTTATGTAGGAGCTGCTCTACAATGGCACCGTTTTATTTATTTTAGCCCTGAGCAAAAAATGCTGCACGCGGATCTCCTGCATGCCTATTAGCTTGGTTCACAGATGAAGGGCTGTCCCAGCTCCCCTGCATTTTCCTTTCTCTTCATGATGATTCCAAAGGTGGCTCTTCTGACCTTCTGTAACCTAAAATGATTTCAAACTTGTCTAAACAATATACATGTTCTGTCTTCTTTTGATTGAATGATGAATAGAACTTAAGGGTGATTGATTGACCAGCATTAACATGGACAACGTGTTTAGAATGGATCATATCATTTCTCTCCCACACATACACACACCATGCTGCATCACATGCATTTCTTTCTTTCTTTCTTTGTCTCCAGTCACTGCAGCATGTTAACTTCGGCCAATTGGCAAACAAGCAATCCCTCTGGCACCGGCACAAATGCCATTTCTTGGATTGTCCATTAAGGGGATAGTGCAAGGGGAATGTAGCTAAGCCTTCCAAGAGAATAAGCAGATCTTCAGTCAAAGGTTTCCTGTGTTCTTCATTCTAGATTTGTGCTTTATATTGGTCACTGGCATTTCTAATGCTGATCAACAAACATTAATATTTCTTACCAATGACAGCCATCCAGTTTATTTTGGGGGATATGCAAGTAAAATAAAGTGTACAGGGCAAGTAATCTTTACTGGGATTATATATTTAAATATTCACTTATTTTAAAAGTCCAGAAAGATCACCCCACCACACACATACATACACTCCCACACACGTGCCAGCACTGGTAATTTGTACTTGACTTAAGTGTTGTCTGAAAACATCTAACTCTAAACACATTTTGCCACAAATAAATTCTTCCTAGAAGCAAAAGAGCTCATTTTCTAGTAAATATGTTTAGGAACAGAGTGTTAGAGTAGGTGTTTTATTCAGGGCTTTTTTGTAGCAGGAACTCCTTTGCATATTAGGCCACAACCTCCTGATGTAGCCAATCCTCCAAGACCTTACAGGGCTCTTCTTACAGGGCCTATTGTAAGCTCTTGGAGGACTGGCTACATTAGAGGAGGGAGTGTAGCCTAATATGCAAAGGAGTTCCTGCTACAAAAAAAGCTCTGGTTTTATTATATAAAACAGAGGTGTTTCTACATAATAAAGAAACAGATCTTTATTAAACTGAATGAAACAACATTTTAAAAAGCATCACCATGCTGAAGGCAGAGCAGGAAGATACTGAGTATTGTGATTAACTGGTGGATCCCTATTTAAAAATTATACCCTCAGATTCTTGATGTAGCAAAAACTTGGATTTCCATATGTCTCTGGAATTCAAAGCTTTTCAGAATTTACCAAATATACCAAGCACCCCCTGGTATGTAGTCAGCACTTTTAGCAGTGGAAACCACTCTGTTTCAGGTATTTCCAGGGCTTTTATTTGAGCAGGAACGCACAGGAACGCAGTTCTGGCCGGCTTGGTGTCAGAGGGTGTGGCCTAATATGCAAATAAGCTCCTGCTGGGCTTTTTCTACAATAAAAGCCCTGGGTATTTCTAATGATAGTTTAATGTAGCCCTTTTTGTCCAAGCTACCCAGCTTCTCAAAAAAAGGTGCAAAGCAGTTCAAATAGTTCATATGATTCCAAAAGCTGAGGATGATGTTCTATTTGCAAGTTTCATTGATGATTAAAAGTTATTATTGCTAAAGATATAGATAGTCAATACCACCACCTATCCCTTACATGTTAAAAAGTTTTCATGAAGACATGATATATTATAGGAGCTGTTACAAAAGTCAGATTTTTTGCATCACTATTAACAATTTTTCAAAAGCAAGAAGACTTAATTTCCATATCTAAGTCATATGTCACCCACTTTTTACAGGCCTACATGTACAGCCTGAAAGTTGCTTTAGAGGTGCAGAATTATACCCATATATTAAGCCATGATCTTTACATAAGGTCTGTCTATGAATATTTCAGCCATAACAGTAAATTGCAGGTGGTTTTGTACAGGTAACATAGCACTTCTGGGAATCCCCAAGTGCAGTATAAGTTCCGTGGAACCTTACAAATGGCACAGATTATATTTCTACACATCAATTATATGGGTTTCTTGATTCATGCACACATAAATAAATAGGCAGATATATCAACTAGCCCTCTGGGGAATAATGCAATACTATTTGTGATTGGAAAATATTATAAAAGGTCTTAAATTTGGTCAGTGGGTATATAGATATGAGCCTCCTGTCTAAGTGAAGAGAGGAAATCAGATATAATGGCTTCATTTGCAAAAGCAGATAGACGACAAAAATGCATATTTTTCAAGGATTATTGCATATTTTCCCCCTAGTTAGACACTTGTTGATCAACAAAATTCCCAAGATTGATGCAGGTTTGGAAAGTAATAGTATGACTGTTTCCATAGTGAATGCTTGGAATAGTCAGTCTTCCAGTATTCCTATATGAATGATGACTTCCCTGGATTTTTTTCTAAACTACTGCAATGCCTTTACTTTAATCAAATGCC
Organism: Heteronotia binoei; assembly: GCF_032191835.1. Classification (NCBI taxonomy): domain Eukaryota; kingdom Metazoa; phylum Chordata; class Lepidosauria; order Squamata; family Gekkonidae; genus Heteronotia; species Heteronotia binoei. The sequence goes on along the minus strand of NC_083228.1, from coordinate 48,516,382 downwards.
TAATGGCTATATCCAGATAGTTTGTTTTCCTTCTTGTGGATAAACTAAGTAATAACATCTTCCCTAAGAAATAAAATGTTGTGATCAGGAGGTCATTTTTGCACAGCCATTTTCATAATGTGAATTTAAAAAACTCATCCCTCTTAATTTGATTGCCTTTTTCTACCTTTTTCTAATAGCTACAGCTATTTAAAAAAAAAAACAGTTGATAAAGAAGTTGACATACTCCCAGGAAAATCTGAGGCACCCCTTCCCTCCAGTGCAGAAAGACATTGTGTCACCCATACCAAGTTTAATCAGCATGAATGCTGCTAGCAAGACATACATTTGAGGAAGCATTTAGCAAGTGCATAGTACATTAGTGTCACAAACACTTTCTGCTACCAAACATGCTTCCCACTGTGGTTATCAGCAGAATTTAACAGATGAACAGTGTGAAAACACATAGAAATGTCAGTGAATGTTTAGAAACATGCCATGCTTTTGAGAAAACTGGGATATATGAATTAAAAAGGCAAAGATGAAATTGGAACTAAATCCAACCCTACCTTAATGCTAATCACCTTGTGTATGGTATAGGAATTCTATCCACCTGTTATATAGATGATTCCCAGTGAGTTTAGGAAAGCCCTTATAGCCTAAAGGCAGCTCAACCTTACAAAGCCCTACAGTAATAATAAAAGATGCATTATGGAACTGAGTCTTGTCATTTTCTCTGGAACAAGATTCTCTTAAAAGTGCTTCATTTGGGACTGCAGTTACTTTGAGACAGGAGGCAGGCTGAAGCAAACACAACTGGCATTAGGGCATTTAAGGGATGCTGTTCAAGAGGCAAACAATGACATTTTATTGTCTTCATGGGAATTCAAAGAAGCAATTTCATTTGGGAAGAAAGTTTATGCAGTCATTGGTTAGAATTTGCATGCATTTATTTTGTTAGGTTACAGTCTCTTCATATATTTTCTACAGTTTCTTAGGATTCTATAGTTTTCACAGAGCATCTTTACAGGGTATGACTGGCAAGAACTTTTTAAATGAAAAGAACACAGCACCAGGTGGGGCTTTTGTGTATGGAATCATGTCTAAGGGAACACACCACACACACACACACACACACACACAGAGAGGCTGTATAAGTCAATCACTATTAAATAAAATTATTAGAGGAGATTTGCTTTCTTTTCAATGCTCTTAGAAGACTGCTTTATGTTCCTGTTGACCAGTTATTAGCACAAGCTTAGCCTTCAGCAAAGGTAATTAAATTATCAAATCATGCCTACAATCATCAAACTACTCATAAAACAGGATTTTTTTTTTAAGAACAACAACAACTCCACCCTGAAATAAAAATCTTGCTGGCTTTCTCTTCATGTAAAATTGCTCTCTGATGTTAATTACATTTAAATGGGAGAATACTATTTTGGTATCATTCATATGCCTTAAAAGTACTTTCCAGTTTATCATACCTGTCAACCCCTGTGCATCACAGGCTAATACTTTATTAGAAAAAAAAAACCATTGGGGAGCTGCTGATCCCATTTAAGTACATTGGGCAGAATGTAAGACTAATTAAAAAGCATATTTTACATTATTAATTTCTGAGTTTCACTTAATGAATGTGAAATGACAAGGCTACTATTTTTACATTCAGGCTCGCTGGGTTCTTTTGTCAAGGGAATTAAATTCGAGAGATTTTAGCAAAGATGCTATGCGAGAGATTTGTTTTCAAGAAGAGCTAAGCCTTTTTAGCAACGCTTCTTCTTCTTTTCCTGCAGGAAAGTACACCAAAGCATATTACAACCACTTAAAAGAATAGTTAAATAGATGTTGTTGTTGGGGATTTTTTTCCAATGTGGTACTATTAAAGTATTTTAGATGAGGTATAAAATATGGTTTTTAAATTATATTATGATTTGCAAACACTAAAAAATAATTGCAGTGCAGTTGAGAGCATGCAAAAACATCTAATCTTTATTGTGTAAGACAATGTGATAAAATATTTTACAGCCAAAAGCTCATTTTACATCTGGAAAATTGTATGAACTGATTTTGGGGGAGGGGGTAAATCTCATTAAAACTAAAGCTTATCTTTTTTAAAAAAGATATTCTTCAAACCAAGCAATACAGTCTTATTGCAGTTCTTTCCCATTCAGATTTTATTAAATTATACAATTGTACCAATGCCTAATATTGCCTTTAAAGAAAGATATCAGGAAGATCACGTGCTCAGGCAGGTTGATTTGAATGTGTGCCAGCTTTTTAGGGAATAACGGTGTTCCAATATATCAATACATGCATATAAAGCTTTGTTTGGAACTCTGCATTTCATGGCAGCAATGCAGTTATTAGTAAGCATGAGATGTTGTATTACTTAAAATTTTGCCAGGTGGAGGCTGGCATGCTGCTCCTTCCGAGCACAACATAATAACACATTTTTATAGGGCTGTGGAGGGAGGAGAATTGAAAATCTTTTCTTTTTTTCCCAAATGTGCTTACAATTAGCTCTCTGTATTTTTATTGTCTTCTTCCCCCCCTTCCTAACCACAAAACTCACACTGGAGGCAAAGCTTAACTGCCGAGGCTTTCCTCGTGTAAATATTAGGAAATTACATTTGTACAAACTGCAGGGCTTTGTCAATGAGGGCTGGAGTGACTCCAACACAAATTAATCAGGATAAAGTTGCTCTGTGTTCAACATGACCATAGTTTATTTTCTTAAAGTATTAATTTGTCAACAGCTTTCCTGCCTTGCTATGACTCATACAAATGGCATTCGAGGAAGACACAAGTTCTGTCCTTGCTGATCTAACTCGGGGCAATTCCAGGCATTGGAAACATTATGCCATTAATTTTTCAGTGTTGGCTTACGTGCAAAAGGTGTGAATCAGAGGCAAATGTGTGACTGCCTTGTCACATTCAGAGAAATCACACATCCACCCTGACAAATACATTTCAGTCCAGCTACATTAGAACTGCATATTATTTTTAAGTTGATTCAAAAATCAGGGCTCGCCACAGAGATCTGGGGGTCCAAATTCAAAACTGCTTTCTCAAAGCATTCCTCTCACTTACTGGAGTCTTCCTGATGACATCACAGTTTTCCCAGTCATTACCTGGCTGACTACAAAGTTGCTATTCATTGTTCTATTTCTGGAATGTAGAAGTATGCAAAATGGGATTGATTTTTCAGACTCATTCGAAATCAGTAAAAGAAATGTTCAACTTCTCCTATGCCAACTTTTGTAGCAGCTTGCTCACAAAAGAATATTTATTTAAGACTGTTCTATCTGGAGTTAATAAGGCATTATAGCAGATGTAAAGGCTGTTGTTCAGCCCAGAATTTCAATCCAACCTCCACCCCACATTTTTATAATGTGCTCATCATGATGACTTCTTTCTCATCATGATTTGCTTTACAGCAATAGTTAACTTTTTACACTTGTAGTCGACAGAGACCCATTATAGATAGTCACTTGGTGATGCTGATTGCTTATTAAGAATTGTGTAGAAACAACAAAGAAAAGTAAAGAAATAAAGAAATTAATCTCTGCCTCCTGTTCATTTTCTTGATGGAAAATCTCCACTGCTCTCTGTTCTTCGAGAGCTGTTTTTATTAACATATATGCCCAAATAATATTGACACTCCCCTTGTTTTATTAGTATGCATTTGCCTTGTTCACAGTTTTATTATTCAAGAATTCAGTTGTTGCCAAGTATTAATCAATATATTATGCTGCTCAGTTGGGCAAGCTGTAGGAAAACATAGTGCCCCTAGGGTTAATACAGTCAAGAACCAGAAAAGTGTTTTAGACATGTACACAACATGTGGTTTACTATTATCATTAAATGAGGTGATCTGGGACTCTATACATATGGATTTTGAATTGCATAAATTTTGATTGATATCATTTGAAGACTGAGACCCTGAAAGGGTAGATTTTGTGAAAGACGATACACAGGCCAGCTATTACCACATACAACAGTACCAGGAAAAATATCTGAAATGAGCAATGCAGCTGGCTTTTAAATAGCTAAAACATAACATCAATACTTATTTTGAATAATGGAAAAAAGAGGTAAAAGATGTTGACCTCTGCCTGACAATAACATGTTCCAAAAGTAGAACTGGCCTCCAGGGAACATCCCCTGCTCAACAGTAGCCACTACGATTTCCCCCCTATCTTATTCTCTCCTGTTTCCCCCTTTCTCCTTCTCTCACTCTCTCAAAAAGATAAATATTTTTTGAGCATTTAAACACTATGGACAACCAGCCAGAAAAAGAATTTTCACAAATTCAGGAAACACTTGAGAGGTAAAACCAACATCCTGAGACAGGAGACAGGCTAGCTTTTGACACTAAGGTTGGACCTGTGAGGCCTAGCGGAACCTTCAGCCAGGAAGTGTCTGCCACAGGGGTCAGGACTTGAGGGACTTTGGATGAAGGCAAAAGAGAGCACAACTTTCCATGCACCATCAAAACCAACAGGCTTTTTCATGGGAAATTTGCTGAAAATTTGCTGATCGGCATTAAACATTTATGAGATTGTGAGAGTAAGAGCCTTAACTTATTGTGGATTACTGTTTCATGCCATTTCTAAGTAGTGAATTATAACATATGCAGGAATTTGAAAGGTCTCTGAGGCCTTTAAACCCATTTTTCTCATAACATGTGATTCAGACGGCAAATTATCAATACATCACTCCACAAGATTCATTCAATTTGCTCAGATTTGTTAAAACTTTATTCCAAGAGAGAGCACTGGATAATGCTTCATTTATTATTTATGCCCCATAAATGTATTAAAACATTAACCATATCTCTCTGCTATGGCATACTTCAATTCTCATGGGGATGGGGAGGAGAGTCCAAACGTTTCTCCGACTGCTACTTTAGATTCCCCAAGGAGCAAGAATATTTTGTTGTGTTACACCTTTAAGTGTTGATTAGGCTTTCCTGTTATGGTGACAGAAGTGTCATGGTGTGCTTCTCTTTCACAGGGGCAATAAGCTGTTTCAGCCACGTGAAGGAAATGTTCCTTTTCAAGTCTCAAACAGCAAAAGTTTGTGCATAAACACTAGCAGGGCACTCTCCTCTTGCTCTGAATTCGATGACAAAACAAGCAACAACTGTGGCTGAAGAAAGAGCAGGAGATTCATGCAAATTGGAAATAAAGTCTCACCATTTTGCATAATACTATTACAAAACGATGAACATTTCAGATGCAGGTAGGTGCAGTTTACATTTTGAGCTTGCCCCTAGAAAGGTTTCCAGGTAATAATAACAACAACAGTAATAATAATCACAATGCATTTTTGTTCTGTTTTGCTCTGGAGAGAGTTATTAAGTTTGGACTATTCCCCTCAAGTTTTGTTCTTTCCTCTTTGCTTCATTTGGAGTGGGTGAGAGGGAGGGAGTTCTGAGTGGTTGAGAAGCCTTGCTTCCCTACCGCCCGGCAATCATTATTGGGTAACAATTGGCGCAAACATTATGGAGGGGGAAAGGACATAAATCAAGAAATAAAAAAAATAGTTTCTGCACATTTTCAAAAAACACGTTGTGCTCTCTGAGGTCCTTTTCATTTTAACCAAATCAGGGGGAACTTGTCCTCACAGCGGCAAGGCAGATGGAACAATAAATCACAGGAACCATTGACTGCCTGCAGTGTACTCTCCACAGCTGTCACTTTTGTGTCTCTTTGGTTTTAGCTGACATGGTATGAGGTCCACTGTGAACCAATCTGGACTTTTTTTTTACAGTCATATCCATCAAAACGACCAGTACCCATCAACCTACTGCCGCGATCGATTCGTTTGCTTATTCTCACGCATAAGCCAATACTCAGCTCACTAGGTGAAGCTTCGGAGAAGCACCTCATTTTGGGGGGGGGGGGGGTTGCCTCTAGCTACAGCTGTGATTTTCTGAGCAGTCTTGGCTAGCGTTATTAAAGTTGCATTGTGATAGATATAGAGCAAAGCAGATAACGGGCTTTATGTGCAAGGAAAAGAATATCTATGATACAGAAACTGGACGTATTCCCCCCCCCCCCCTCCTTGTTGCTAATGTTTCCTTTTCAGTTGCAACAAGATGCTTACCAAGCACCGAGTTTACAACTCATTGTTGATTTTGCAAAGTAAACAAGCAAATGTTATGTGCATAACCTTAGCTGTCTTTGTAAAGGTCAGTCTGCACTTGCTAATTTCTCTTCCTGCCTTTTGGTGGCACTCTGATGCCAGTGATTGCCTCCAGTGTGTTTTGGAAACAAGACGTCCTTTCTTAACAAAAGACTCAATCTACAAAAGGCTGCAAAACAAAAATTGATTAAATGTGAACTGTTGGAGGAAAGTTTACTTTGGTGTAAAAAAAAATAACCCTGCAAGCACTAAATAACAGGTCAGCTGTAATTTGGGCTAAAGGTTACATTATGCACACGGCGACTGCATATTCATGTTGGTCTAGTTCAGACTCAAACACTTAAGCATAACACCCAAGAATATACAAAGACAGGGAATTCAGGTGAGGGTCAGCACTTATAATATTTTTTAAGGGCCACCCTGTCCAGTGAGTCCCTTTCCCGTCTTTAAATGTATGTTTATGTTTCTAGGAAAATTATCACAAATATCCAGTTCTAAGTATCAGACTCAATTGTTCAAATTGTATTTGTGGTTCAAATAGCAGCAGAGGGTGTATGTGTGTGTATCTTATTCACACTAATACACAAATACACATGTATTACTTTTGAAAGCTGTTTTTGAAACCTCCACTTAGGTCAAGTTAAATTTATTATATTTTATATTGCTGAACTCCATGATTTTGAATCGAGGTGACAGCTGAAAAGCACCAGAAACCTTTGGAATTTCAGAACTATATATTACTATAAAGCAAGAAATTAAAGTTCCACTAGTAGGAGGGAAGTAATTGCCTTTTGAAAGCATAAAGGCTGAAGAAAAATAACAAAATACACACCCATTTCCTCTTTAAAATTTATCAAGAAAATAATTTATTTTACATCTACAGGCAGTTCATAAACCCTCTTGCTGGATTTTTTTTTTAAGAATAGGTTAAAAAAAAAGCTTTGCAGATTAACAAAAATACTTTTCCATTATAATGTGGCAATGTCCGATCTTGTATTGTGCAAACCTTGGTCCTGTTTTCCTTTTTTGAAAGCTGTGGTAAGTGAATGTTCTAATGAAATCATTAGTAAATATCAATCTAGTAAGCTCAGATTCGTGATGTACACAGTAAGCCTTCTCTCTTTCTCCACATATAAGAAACACAAAAATGGTGATGGATGGGAAGGACAGACAAAAAAAAGACCAAGTGATCTTAACCCAAAATTCTAAAATCCACCCAGGTGGTTCTTATATGCTTGCCAGAAGCCTATTGGATGATTCATTATCTCAAATATGTATTACTGATCGTACTCAAAGAGACAATTAAGAGCCAGATTGTATCTTGCTTTACAGAGATGCTAAAAACTTCAGTAACTTTACTCAGAGTATGCAAACAAAATAACTGAAAGCAACATAGTATTGCAGAGGGTGATCCTAAAGTATCCAGTGGCGTTAAATGATTCCAGTGGCACTGAGGATTTGAATTCAGGAACACTCTTCTACATGAATACAAACACACCTTAAGACAGAGATACATAGGTATCCGAGACACACATTGGATATGAGCAAGTAGAATCTCCATTCTGGAGCTGTGTGATTTACTGGTGCTGCTTTGGGGAGGGGGAGCTTTCTTTGAACTCAATAACTTATTTTGGTTGAGTAAGGACCACAGAATAGAATAGGGTAGACTGTAAGCCACTCATGTCTATCAAATCAGACCTATACCTGGAAAGTCCAACAGTTTCTTCTTTTTGAAATGAGTGCATTTTGGAAGAGGGCTTTTGCAGCAAAAGACATTTACAATTACAAAGATCTCTACCTCATTCATCTAATAGATGCTATTCCTAACAGCAGCAAAAATTGTTAGAAATATGGTAAGAAACCAAGTTTTCTATGCTGTTTGAAAGAATGTAATTTTTTTTTAAAAAATGGAGGAAAACCTGTAAGAGATATAAATATCTTCATTTGCTCAGTATGACAAATTAAGACTGCTTATCAAGTGCAAGCTAGCAGTTGCAGCTGTATCTCAAAAAGTCAATCGAAATACATGTTCTTTATTTTGAGCACCCACAATTCATTCTCCAAGGGCTTCACAAGATTGGAGCACTGCATTTTTACTTTATATCTCCTATAAGGATAATGCCTCAAATTCTCTCTAGCAAAAACACTGGCTGCTTTCTAACTGTAGTTCACGTTAAGGTATATTTTAATAGCTTTGATGTAGTTAAAAATTCCATAACACAACAAAATATCTATCTCTTGCAAAGGCACAGTTCTGAAAAAGAGGCACTGTCTTTGTTAAATATGTATGATGGCAAACCTTGCTTCATTAGAGCCTTAATATGAGCACATACAATAGGTTTGTGTTGAAACCTACACTGTGATTTTATCTTACACATGCCATGTGACCAGCTATTTTAGAAAACCAAATCCAAACCTCATTCTGCTTGTGGTGAGTAGACTAAGTATCAGTTTAAGGCAACATAGAAAACCTGACCTCCTGATAACTAAAAGCTGGTTATCCCAACTCTACCCTCCCCCCCACACAAGGGGTTAGGCCACAATAACTTTCATTCCTTGCAACCTGCAATTGATCAACTATTCTTTGCCAACCAAAGAACAGGTTGTGTTCATGTTGTAGCTATCATCTGGTTAAAGCTTTGGTCTTATTGTGGTCCTTAGGATTGGATGCAAGGGCAGAAGAGCATCATGTGAGGTCTTGTCCCATTGGCTGAAGCTTGAGGGAGAACAGCTGCTCATATTTCAGTTTGAGGCAGGACCAGCCAGAGCTGGATTTAGACTCAAGCCAAGCAAGTTACAGTTTCAGTACTCTGATTAGGAGGGACCTTTAAACAACCAAAACATGCTAGATTTTACACATTTGGAAATGTGATAGGACCTCTTAAATGTGACATAGGTCAGGGCCACAGCATGTCTTAATCCATCCCTGGGGCCAGCTCCCACTCCCTTTTGCCTGGGTTAGGACTCCGTCCTGGATGCTATGCAGCCTGGAAACTTGGAGCGAGGTTAGAAGGCTGTAAAATATTCAGTCACTTCTTACAGCATCTTGAGCTGAATAATTCCAAAACTAGGGCAACAACTCCACTGCCTTAACTATCCTGCATAATTAAGAAATGAAGTTTTATTGCACTTGGTTTGACAGGATTTGGAATGTTTATATATGATGAGAAGATTTCTACTTTCAGTCTTTTTCATCTGGGAGAAACAGAGTGCCTGTTTGTTTTTTTCCCCTCCTTTTGGAGTGTATTTTTCCCCATTGCTGGTATGTGTGAAAGAGAGAGGGAGAAGGAGGAGGGAAGGGGAGGAGGGATCTTCACAATTTATTAACCCTAAATACTGCTGATATATTTTAAAAGGAGGAGTCTTAGGGAAAAACAGAAGGCAGTCAGAGATACTTGTTTTGCGGGTCTACAATACCAGGACAGACATTAGGAATGTCCTTAACCAAAATTTCTCTTCTCTTACAAGCAGGGTCTAATTGCCACTATTGGCTGGGACTGGAAGAGGTTTTGCATCTCAATTAAGTGGCAAAACGAATAGCTGAATATTGCTTATTTTGGAGACATTTCTGAGTAATTACTCACAGCAGCTTTGCATCGGTATTTTTTCCTCCTTTTTTACTACTGCAGAATCGTTCCACAGAACATCAATAAGTCGCAAATACACAAGAGCTATATTTAGCCCCTTATCAATGAACTTCCAGAAGAGAGCTGCATCTTTTACAAAACCACCGGGTGTCCTGGGGAGAAATTTCAGGCATTTGGTAATTGCTCTTCTTTGTTGGCAAAGCTTGGGGTATCAATACCCACTTTATTTGAATATCATAAGCAGTGAGTTGCTCTAAGCAAAACAAAAAAAAAACCCCAAACAAAACACAAAAAAACATGTCAGTTGCCCAGGTGACATTTTGTAGCAAACAAGGAAATCACAACTCCAGGAAGTGTTGTATTTTATGCCAACAACAATATGACAGTTTTCTCTGTAAAGAAAACATGACACTTTTCCAAATATCAGAGGATGCCTCCGCTGCTCCAGGGATTCCTGTACTGTCACTGAAATGGAAGGTCACAGGCTGGATTCATGATTTCTATAGTTTCAAAATGTTGTGGTGGAGCGTTTTCACGCTAAATGCTGTAGGCTAAGGGAAATCTCTGCCTTCATCTCTGAAAGGAGTGACAGGAAGAAAAAGGTCCTGCTTTGACAGCAATAACCTCTAGGTCTGGAGGTTCTGCCCCAAGCAACTCTGAAGTGAAATTACCTATGTTAATATGTTGTCTCTGTCAGATACATAAATACACACACAAACACACATAACGTATGTGAGAGAAAGAGGTGCTCTGTACTGTTAGAAAATACACTTTGAAACCCAGTGAAAGGGAATGTGTTAGAGTCCTGCATTCTCAAGACGATGATTCTAGAAGTGTTAAGCTCAGTTTATTCTTAGCTAGCCTAACCAGGTAGAAAGAGGGCCAGCGAGAGTAACTGTATTCCCTCTTGGAAAGATAACCCCAGTGATTAGACAAGTGTGACAAAGCCACGGACATGGTCAGTTGCTCTATATCCTTGTAGCAAATGTGTTGAGGCTGGAAGGATGCAGAAAATCAGAGCTCTTTGTATATACACAGGGATGGCTAAAATGTTGTGGTTAAATCTGCATTTTCCTAGGAAGGAGTGGAAAAAAAGGAATGAGTGGGTCATCAGTGATGTGACTACAGAGGGACAACAGTTGAACCAGGACAAATCTGAAGGTCTCACTTTAACCCTATCAGCCACATCCAAGACAAGGTTACTATTCTTGTGCCGGTTTCTCAGATTTTTTTTTTTTACTTCCATCCCTCTGGAGCCAAATTGCCATTTGGCATACTGAGATATAATCGAGTGAATAGCCTGCTGGTTAGTTGAAGCCAAAAAAAATATTCACTTGGAGAATATGGAAAAAATTGAAACCCATTTGTTTCCAGCCATCCTCTTCTTTCCAAAGCACTCAGATCAAAACACACCTTACTCTATAGATTATATACTTCCTTCTGCCCCCTTTTATAAGCAATAAGAATTTAATAACTGAGGGCAACTCTATAGTAATATTTATATGGGTCAAGTGGCCTAAAGAGTATGCAATAAATGTAACATTATGAACCACATTGCCCCTTTTTAAATAATGCAGCTTGAATCAAGATATTATGTTTCATATTCTGGGAAAAAAGGTGTCTTGGCATACGGTTTTGGAATACAACAGACATGAAAAGTTATACTGATCCCATAATAAAATCACTGCCTGTTTAATATGGTGTGTTGCGTAGAGCACCAGATCTTAATAGCAGACCACAGCAAGAATGTCCCAGATGATATCAACAAAACCTTCGCTTTCTCATTAGCAATCAGCAAATTCTCCTGGTGTCTGCTAGTTTCAAATAAGGGCAAGTGCCTCTATGCCTTGTGTGAAGCCCAATAGGATCATAGAAATAATGTAGTCTAATCAGCAGTGAACACAAGAGAGCCGGCATTCATAACAGAGTGAAGTGAGCTTGGTGACTACTATTCAGCAGCTTTTAGCAGTTTCCAAAATTCTGAACAGCAAGGCCAGGCATGCTGGCATGTCAGAAAAAGGGAGAAAGGAGCATTTCTGAGTACTTTATTGAAATGGACACTTGATTACAATGACATCATCTCCAAATATTTGAGTATGATCCATAGTATTGCTTGTTTATGTTCTGGAATGCAGAGAAGTCGTTGAAATATATTCTTGGAAATTTTTACAAAGAGTATATAAAAAGGTAACTGCAATTACTGAAGGCACACACACAGACCAAATTTAGTCTGCTTTTAGCTACTGACTCTTCTAGCTGTCGTCCTCAAAATATTTACATTGGTATACATGGAGGTGGCCTACATATTTCCCTAGAATTATGCCAACGTATTATTGATTTATTAGTTATTTTATTACTATGTCACTTTGGACTGAAAGGTATTTTTACCTTGTTGTCAACCACTGCTGGACACAGGAGCACTTGCCTTATACTGCTATTTTACAATATGAGTACTTTTGCCATACTTCCTTCAATCCTGTAATGATTGTTGGTCAGGTGGTATATACCATTGTAATATTTCTGGGCCTATCAGAAAAAAATATATATATCAGTGCAATGGCTTTTTACACAGCAGCATCCTAAGGGGAACCTATGAAACTGGAGTTGGAAGCACTGCTCCTTAACTGCCAAGAGAGGTGTTTGCCAATGTCCAGCAGCTTACTCTGATTTCTTCCATGAACTTGTGCAGACTGATAAACTTACTTACCCATGGTGACTACTTCAGAGTAAATGATCTGGGAATATAAAATATCATAACCATCTACCCAACATCATAACTGAATTGTGAAGATGTATACAGGGCCGGCCCTACCACTAGGCAAACTAGGCAATTACCTAGGGCGCAGGCCTTCTGGGGGAGCCAAATTGGGCACCTCCTATATGACTTGGTGATGTTATCAGTGCAAAGGTGTTTTTTTTGGTCAGAAATTAGCCTTGTCTAGGGTGCCAGACAGAATAGGGCCGGCCTTGGATGTATATAAAAATGTGGTTAACTTTCAGTTCATTTCAGAATTTCTTTTATAATTGTTATCATTGTACCTATTATAATTGTATCATTGTATCATTGATATTTATCTCCCCACCCCCGTTTTTTGCTCCCATCCAATTGGTATGAATTTTTTCCCCCAAAGGTTGCACCATGAGTCAAGGGATCTTCCGTGACAAACTGTTAGGTAGGAATAGAAACCCCTAATTTATATGCTGTTCAGATTCTCATTTGCACAATGGGCCCAGTCAGCCATAACAGTGGTATGTGAATGTGTTTTTCCTCCCTTGCTGGGATTCTCTAGCAGAACAGTAAGGTGGGTGGGATCTGTTTTTTTTGGGGGGGGGATGGGAGGGGAATGAGAATGCAGGTGAGGGGAATTAAATCCAATTCCCTCTTGCTCAATTTCAGTCTGGGATCCAGTGCCCCCCCCACTTCACTCAAATACAAGAAATGAACACAGTTGAGAGAAGATTAGTGAAAGAAATAGACCCAGTGAAGTAACGTGAAGAGAGGGCATAATTTAGTGCAGTTCACTCATACATTCAATTGTAATTTTAAAAGACATTTTAAAATATTTAAAATACATTATTTACATTCAAATAATATGTTGGCTGTCATTTTCCCTCCTTGAGCTAATAACATCTCACAAGGCTAAGCAGGGGAATTGTATATCAGCCAAAGGTCACAGTTGCTTTGCAATGAAATTAGAGGCATTGAGAGATCTCAGAAATATAATTGTGATTGATTTGTCACACAGAGAGATATCAGATCCTTCCTTATCTGATTTGACTCTACCTTTCATTGTGTGAATGAAGAATCTGCTTCTGCTCCCATGTATCCGCTCTACAACAGCTTCCAGAATACCTTCAACAGATTACAAGCCCTCAGTGCAATGACTGACAGAAACATAGTGTATTGGGATGATTCTGTTTGGCATGAGCTCCTGCTAATTCTTTTGGCTGGAAGATGCACTTTTCCATTAAAATTTCCTCCGAGTTCCCTTGGCCTCAATGACATCACCTCCTCCTTTATGAAACTCTGGAAATCAGAAGACTAAATGCTGAAATAATGGTCATATAAAGATCCAGAGATCAGCAAAATTCAAGTCCACATTGGCAACTGAAAGACCAAATAATATTTTGCAGAGTTCAAGCTTTCATGAGTCAAACCTCATTTCATCAGATACCACCTATCATTATTTCTAGTAGTCAGATTCAGTATATTCAAGGGCATGGTTTCAACTGAATTTTTAATTAATTAGTATTCACCCTATCATGTTGGTTTTGCAGATGTTGGTTGTGCTACATCAGTATAGATGACATTTGCAAAACTCATAGGGAGCTACTGGGAGGCACTGTTTGGAGATGTTCTAGTCCTTTTAATGGAGCAAGGACACCATAGAAAGACTGGCCATGATGGTATCTAAGTTAGGCATTTCATCAAAGGTAACTTCTGGATTAATGAAACTGAATTGTTCAGAGTTGTTTCTAAAAATAAGATAGGGATGAATATGCAGATAAGAAGCCATGTTGGATCAGACCAGTGGCCCATCCAGTCCAACACTTTGTCACACAGTGACAAAAAAAACAGGTGCCATCAGGAGGTCCACCGGTGGAGACAGGACACTAGAAACCCTCCCACTGTTGCCCCCCCCAAGCACCAAGAATACAGAGCATCATGTGCCCCAGACATAGAGTTCCATCTATACCTTATGGCTAATAGCCACTTATGGACCTCTGCTCCATATGTGTATCCAATCCCCTCTTGAAGCTGTCTATGCTTGCAGCTACCACCACCTCCTGTGGCAGTGAATTCCATGTGTTAATCACCCTTTGGGTGAAGAAGTGCTTTCTTTTATCCATTCTAACCCAACTGTTCAGCAATTTAACTGAGTGTCCACGAGTTCTTGTATTGTGAGAAATAATGGTCATATAAAGATCCAGAGATCAACAAAATTCAAGTCCATTGGCAACTGAAAGACCAAATTCCCCTGCTTAGCCTTGTGAGAAAGGTAGAAAACTACTTCCTTCTCTACCTTTTCTGTTCCATGCATAGTCTTGTAAACCTCTATCATGTCACCTTTCAGTTAATATTTCTCCAAGTTAAAGAGCCCCAAGAGCTTTAATCTTTCTCCATAGGGAAAATGTTTCAACCCTTTAATCATTCTAGTTGCCCTTTTCTGCACTTTTTCCAGTGCTATACTATCTTTTTTGAGGCGTGGTGACCTAAATTGAACACAGAACTCCAAATGAGGCCGTATCATTGATTTATACAGGGGCATTATGGTGCTAGCTGATTTGTTTTCAGTTCCCTTCCTAATAATCCCCAGCATTGTGTTGGCCTTGTTTATTGCAGTCACACATTTTCAGTGAGTTATCTACCACAATCCCAAGATCTCTCTCTTGGTCAGTCTTCAGCAGTTCTGACCCCATCAACACGTATTTAAAGATGGTGATATATAGACAGTTGTTTTTCAAGCTTCACAGTCTCATGATGACCTGCTTCTAAGGCTGAGTTCAGATTTTAAGCCTCCAATCCACTCAGAGCAAACCCTTACTGGTCTGGCTTGGTCCTTCCAACAAAGTATCCTACTGAGTTCTTGAACAGTATTGTATTCTGTGGATACAAAGTATTATATCACTAGATACTCATTATCTTCTCAAGCTCACTGGTGTTTACTTGATGGCAACAAATTGCAGTATGCCCTATTTCAGATCTTTTATCTTTATTGCCATTGTCTACCGCAAACAACTATGTGATCTGAATATTGTATTAAAATGAATGTTCTCTGCCAGTTTACTGCCAGCCACCTTCTGAATAGATTTTTTCAGTTTGCATCACAACTGGTAAATATTTGGCATGATATGGCACAACTAAATATTTGGCATAATTGAAATGATAAAATCAGGTGATTTGTATGTTGAGGCCATCAAGAGACAATGTCATTTACTAGACAGGTAATGTTCTGCACTTATCCTAACACCACAGCATTTTTAGAAGCCGGCATGGATCACTGCAACTGGTGCCATTCGGAGATAGGATGAGTTATGGAAAAAGCATAACTGAAGGATGGCCAACTCCCATATGAACCTACCTGACCACTCCAGACATTTGAGTGCCCCCACCACCTGAGGTTACACAGGTTAACTTGAGAAGGGCATTTGTGATTGTGGCACTGAAACTTTGGAATTCCTGCCCCAAGTAGATCAGTTTGTCTCCTATCATTGCCCTCCTCCAGCAGATGAATTTTGTTCTGTTTTGTGTAGCATTCCCCCACTAACTCTTTTTTAGCCCTCCTCTCTGTTTGTTTGTTTTTCTGAGTTTATGTGTTTGTATGTTTCATTTTATTGTTTAAAATATTCTATATACATTTGCATTTCAATGCTTTCTAATGTTTAAAACGTTTAAATGTTTGAGATGTGTTAATGTTTGCCACCTCTGGGACCTTGAATTGGGTGGGAAAGCATCATAGAAATGTATTGAATAAATAAATACTAACTATGCTTTTTATTCATTTATATAAACAAGGGAAATTATGATAAAGAGGTACAGTTGCCAGACAATGGCATGAAGACATAGCATTTTCACCAGCTGGGATGGATCACTGAAACCAGTGCCATTCAGGGACAGGATGAGCTATGGAAACAGAGGAAAGGATAGATACATCACAAGATTCTATTTTGAAGTATCTGTAGTTTTCAGAGGGAGTCAATTACAAGTAGGGTCTGTTCCCAGAAGTAATGTAACACTTCAGTAATGGGTGTCTGTTACTTAGTACTAAATAAAGACAGATGAGAGAAACAATAAAAGAAAAGAGAGAAGGGAATTATCCAATCAGGCTCACAGACATTGCTTTAATAAGTAGGTACAACCAACATCTTCAGAACTGTGTTTATAATTTTCCAAAGATTTCAAGAGGAACCTGTTGGCTATTCACATTTGCATATTTCTAAGCTACTTAGCTCTTTAAGGACAAAGATAACAAAATAGTACATATTATCCAAGCTTTCAAGACATGAAAGATGTATTCTTCAAGCCTGGAATGCTTCTAAAATGACACTTCTAAGAAATGAGCCTAAGAAGTGTAGTTAGGAACTGTAGCTTTCATAGTATCCTACATATGAAAAAATGGAAGCCTTTGAGGTGTTGAAACCTTGTGTGACTGACTTTCCTTTTGTATTTCCTTTGCACACTTATAAAGGTATCATTAATAACACAGTGATCTCTCTCTGTTTGTTCTATCTCAGAAGACACTTTCCAAACTAATTTTGAGAAAAGCTAGTATTTACTTTCTTTTACACAATTATTTTGTCCCACAAGACACCTGCCAAGGAAGCAAAGGGAGGAGGAAATCTGTTTACATAAACATACTTAAACACATTTTTAAAAACTGATTTTTAGAAGTTAGGGAAATCAATGAGATAGAAAAATTTAGAAATGGTGAAATATGAGCAGCAGCCGGGCTTCAGAAGACTGCATGAAACAGCAGACAGAATCATGGTGGCTGCAATCCTCTATGTGCTTATTTAAGCATTAGTACCATTGAAATACAAGCCCCATGGCACAGAGTGGTAAGCTGCAGTACTGCAGTCCAAGCTCTGCTCACAACCTGAATTCAATCCCTGTGGAAGCTGAGTTCAGGTAGCTGGCTCAAGGTTAACTCAGCCTTCCATCCTTCTGAGGTTGGTAAAATGTGTGCCTAGCTTGCTGGGGGTAAAGTGTAGGTGACTGGGGAAGCCAATGGTAAACCACCCCGTAAAAGGTCTGCCAAGAAAATGTCCCAATGTGATATCATCCCATGGACCAGTAATGATTCAGTGCTTGCACAGGGGACTACTTTACCTCTCTCTTTTTTGAACCATTGAAATAAGCCTGAAAGATAGGGTTGGCCTATTAATATGATGATATTGGATTTATATCCCACCCTATACTCTGAATCTCAGTCCCAGAGTGGTCACAATCTCTTTTACCTCCCCCCTCCCCCACAACAGATATCCTGTAAGGTAGGTAGGGCTGAGAGAGCTCTTGCAGCAGCTGTCCTTTCAAGGACAACTCTTGCAAGAGCTATGGCTAACCCAAGGCCATTTCAGCAGCTGCAAGTGGAGGAGTGGGAAATCAAACATGATTTTCTCAGATAAGAGACCATGCACTTAACCACTACATCAAACTGGCTCTCATTATTATGAATGATTTTATGAATTAAAGACCTCATTAGGAGAAGGCCATTTCTAAAGTATTATTAAACCAAGATCCAAGCAGGATACAACCACTGCAGAACCAAGATGATGTTCAGATGAGTTTGTTGTGGGGGGGCAGGGAAGGGTCACAAGAAATATGGAATGTTTTAACAAGACAGTTGACATCATTTGGCTTGTGCTCATGAAAAGCTATTAGGTTTGTGATGATATGCTTTATTTAAGAGACAGTAACTGAAGAAACTTCAGGGGAAAGCTTCTAAATTATTGAAAGGACACAGACTTAAATGAAGATTGAACTAATAATAATAGCTTATGGGCCAGAGGATTTCTGTAAAAATAAAAGGGATTGATTTTCACTGTTTCCTCCTCCCCCTGCAGACCTCTGAGTCCCTCTCATGCTGTTCCTGAGGGTCTCCTATTCACCAGTAGCTGCGCTTGAGGGAACATTCTTGGCCATCAGTGGGAGGGAAGAGGCAAAACTGTTCCATGGGATCCAAGCCAAAATATCTCTTACATGGAGGTATGAAGAAAAGCAATCATTCCATGATAATGATCCAATAGTCTTCCTGAAGACTTACCTTATGCATTTAAACCCCTGACTGACATTTCCCCATCCCATCATCCTATCCCAACAGTAGCTAGTGGGGGAATTTTTTTAAAAAAGCTCTCCAGGACACGGGTGGCCAAGCTATGACTCAAGCACCACATATGGCTCTTTCACACATATTGTGTGGCTCTTGAAGCACCTGCTGCCCAGCTCTTTAAATCACTTCTCCAAGCCAGAGGCTTGGCAAATGCATTTAAAGTTGCTTTCTTTCTACTTCCATCTCCCTCCTTCCCTCCTCACTCCCTCCCTCCCTCCATCCCTTCCTTGCTTCCTTCCTTCCTACCTACCTTCCTTGTCTCAAAGATCTGATGTTCATGTCTTGCAGTTCTCAAACATCTGACTTTTGTTCTATGTAGCTCTTATGGTAAGCAAAATTGGCCAGCCCTGCTCCAGGATATGCACAAGCAGAATATAGATGTTATTGCTCAGAGACATCCTTTGCTTGATCTCAGTATTAGGAAGTATATTGTTTCTAAATATGGAGGCTATACTTATATATTATGACTAGGTCACTACAAATGTCTCTTTTTAAAGACCATTTTTAAAAAAGCAATTACTATCTCTCATGACAGTGAATTCCATACATTGATGTTTAAAAGGTTCTACATCACTTTGTGTCCCCAGAAAACTAAGGGGTATAGTTAACAGGAATATATTGCAGCAACAGTATGTGTTTTAAAATATCAACTAATGAATATTAAACATACTGGAAGCTCAGTCTTTTAGGGGTCTCCAAAATTAAGCTAGAGGTGCAGTGTATCTGGTGGGCACCTTCAAGCCTATCCCAGATGGGGAAAAAAAAAAAACAACCCACCACGGTAGAACTGGAACCATCAGTTGTATCCCTCCTGACACTGAGTAGAGCTGATTATACAGGAGAATCAAATATTCCCATGAACCAAATGAACTTTTAAAAAGAATACTAAGTAGCTGGGCTATCGTGAAGGGAATTGTCACAAGCACTTACACAAGGTAAAATTAGAGCATATGATGCATTGTGATCTGCATGCCACAGTAACTTTGGACGGGAATGCTACAGTAAATGCCTTTGAAGCCTATAAACCATAAAATTTTAATCATTAGCAATCTCCTGGGGAATCTTGTGATAATACCTATAGGACAACTTACAGCTTTTCTGTCAAAAGTAGGAGAGAATATATAATAGCATGGTATGAACTCTGTTGATCTCTCATTTTGAGCACTTCAATGGCCAAAGCTGAACTTTCAAAAATTATTATTAAGCACACCAATGCTTGCAATTAGACTACCATATGTTGTGAATGAAGCACCATCATCAGATTGATTCTTTTTTAACCATTTAGGGACTTCTTGTCCCAGAATTTCCTTCTTGGTTGGCTCTGCCTCTGAAGAATTATATATTTTTTTCAAGAAATAATTAGTGGTTAGAGAATTAGTCTAATAACTGTAAATAGAAAATTAAAGAGCTGATTAGTGCCAATGAATAGCTACTGTGTAGTAGTAACAACAACAACAACAAAAGCAACAACAGCTATAATAATGGATGGTAATCTCATTATGTGAGTGCTTTTAAATAAATGTTAGCCTTTAAGTGCCAGCTGTCATTTTCTGCCTGGCCTGCCTTCTTAGTGCTAACCTTTCAATCACCTCCGCTTGTCTTGCTAACTTGTCCTATTATGCAGTAGCAAGCTGAGTCATTGTTTCAAGCAGGGGGTGACATGTTAATAGCTTAATAATAGTATAATTTCACAAATAATAATATGCTGTCACACTGTCTGAAGCACAATGTTTACAGGAGAAGTGGTAATGTATGATGACAGTAATTTGAATAAAAATGAATTTACTGCTCTTGTCTCATTTGCAGTAAATTTTCACATCTTTCATGCACAACTGGTGCTCCATGACCTCTTTCATTATTGTGTTCCGCAGTGGCTGCGGCTTGCTTTAAAATGAAAGGCAGACAAATGAAACAGAAACCTGCAGCTTAACAAATTGGATTCCAGGGAAAAAAAGAGTCCACACTGTGGCTTTTGGAAAGAAGTTTTTTTTGGGGGGGGGGGGGGCGGGGGTATCTCACTTCATTTGTTTACTAAGATGATATGTTTTCAGACTGGCTGTTTAATTAGTACACTCTGGGGGTGCCGAGTGAGGAGAAGGCATGAGCTGATATGATTATTTATTGACAATTTACAAAATTATCATCATACAAACATAAGTGGGGGAAAATATTCCACACATGGAGAGGAACATTTGATGCAACTTTAAAGTTTGGGATACAAAAACCCCTCTCCCCCATTTTTAAAGCTCCTGATATTAATGGACATGTGGGCATTTCATTTCAGGCTTCTAATTTGGCAGGGGTGATGCACCCAAATCTAATATGTTGATTAGATTTAGTTTATTATCAATGCTCATATAAACTAGATGAACTTCAAAATACTCCCTAACTGGGGAGAAAAATGGAGTTGCTTTCTGTGGGAAATTAAAAAAAAAGATCTTGATACACCATGGTTTCAAAATTCTAGCCATTCGTTACTGATAAGTCTTTTAATGGGAAATAAATATTAAAATTGTTCATTTTCATGCCAACCCAAAATTCCTGTGAGAGTTAACTTTTTTTCTTAAAAATTAAAAAAGTAT
The DNA here is from genome assembly GCF_032191835.1 of Heteronotia binoei. Classification (NCBI taxonomy): domain Eukaryota; kingdom Metazoa; phylum Chordata; class Lepidosauria; order Squamata; family Gekkonidae; genus Heteronotia; species Heteronotia binoei. The sequence continues at coordinate 48,495,250 of NC_083228.1, read as the reverse complement.
TATTAAATGATGTTGAGGATTGTATAAAAAGAAGAAAGTTTGAAACTCAGAGACTGACATGTCTGGACTAAATTTAGTTTGATGGAATGAGGACAGCTAATTGAAATGTCCTTGGTTTAAAAAAAAAAGTGAAAAGGATGAATTTTCTGAAAAGTGCTACCCTTCATACCAGTGTAGAGAGAATGACATGTCGAGAATGAGAAGTGATATTTCTGATTGACCTAATTCATTGCTTAAAAATAATTAAGAACATCAGCAACCAACATTATCCACCTTCTTTTATTTTGTGTGAATTCAGAATGCTTAATACTGTCTTTCAAAACATCACCATTTGGGCTAGTCAATTAAGTGATGTTAATTGAGGACTGGCTGGGTTGCTTAATGAATATTTCAGGAAGGTGTACACTTGTTTTTACTTGTAGAATATGATTTTGATTTGTAATGTCAGGGAAAGGTTTGCTTTTGTAGGGGGGGGGAAACTTTGGTTCTAGTTGGTGAGACAAGAAGATAGCTGCAGTACAACAGCTGTTTTAAATAGTGTTGCTTTTATTTGCAAAACAAACAAGCACTCTGCTGATCACTCTTAATATCAAGGAGAGCTCTAAGCTCCTTGCTTGGGTCCTAGGAGATCAATCTGGCCATGCAGACTGCAAGGCTGGGCCTAATTGTTTCTTACTGTCACACATACAGCTTATTTAAACTTCAGTAACCACCAAGGATGCCTACAATTGTGGCATTAGCCACAGCAGACAAAAAGGAAAGGAAAGGGCGGGGGGACCCTGAAGTGTATATATCTCAACAGAGTTGCCAACTGCCCCAGGGAGAAAACCTGCCCAGTAGTAGGATGTAGAAAATGGCACATTTCAATTTAAGCTTAATTTGAAATGGCTCAGCTTGAGGTGAAAGGAAGAAGTCTCCCATGGATTCACTCAGTACGACTCCCTGTTCTGACTGCTGCTAGGAAAAAGTCTCATCTGATTTCGACAGCCCTTTGAGGATGCTGCAGCTGTAAGATTGCCATCTTTATCTGGAAAAGCTGTTGCAGTTTTAACATCTATATGAAACAGTGAGGAACCAAAAATATGGGGTGAGTGTAGAAGAGAAAGGAACCTCACCTGGTGCAAGTCCATTGTTTATTCAGATATGCAAGTGCGTGGGGTGGGAGTGGACTTCCTGCAGAGGAAAACTCCTGCTATGTTTCTTCCCCAGAGCCGCATCTCTTCTTGCCCTCCTGCACAGATATTGTTTACAGGTGGAAACGTAACTGGTTGTTCTTTCACCCCCAGTACATCCCTACAGCCAGAAAAGCAGCACCTGTAGGATTTTTACCAGTCAAATAACTTCTAAAGTCACAGGTGGAAAAGAAAAAGATGGCACCTTACCTCTCTGGAATGTAACACCAGTACTATTTATTTACAAAATTTATATACTGCCTTTCTGTCCTTGCAACAGCTGCCAAAGCAGCTAACATTTTAAAAGATACTTGATAAAATTACATTATAAAACCATTATAAGAAAAACATTCCTTGTGAAGCAATATAATAAATTTGTATATAAATCATACGTAATGAAAATAACTTTTAAAAGAATTAAAAACAAAACTAAAGCACATACAAAATTGTTAAAATACATACACCTCCACCCCAGTATTGGTTAGGAAGGAGGGATCATCAAGAAAATGCCTAACAAAACAAAGTCTTCACCTTCTGGTAGAAGATGGCAACAGAAAAGGACAGACAAATCTCCCTGGGGAGAGAGTTCCAGATAAGGTTTCCAGGTACTCATGTTCTGCCAGTGGGAGAGGGAAGGAGCCTTCCAGGAGGAGAACGGAGGTCCACCTCCTCAAGCAGCAATATCACCAACACAATGACATAAGATGGAAGTGATGTCATCGCATTGGCAACATCACATGGGATGCTCTGATTTGAGAGCAAAAGTCTATCATAAACTTGCCCTCAAACCATAAAGTTTAGCCCTCAAACCAAAGTGCTCCATGCGACATCACCAACGTGATAACATCACTTCACATGATGTTATTGTGTCAGTGACCTTGCATGGCAATGCTGCTGTTTGGGAGCAGGGTTTCCCCTGCCAGCCAGCTGGTTGGTGGCAGGAAGGAGCATGCAGAATCAGAGGATCCCACACTCCCTCCTGAGGACTGGCAATCCTAGTTCCAGAGCTCTGATGCCATCACTGAGAAGTCCCTCTCCTAGGTTGCCACTCACCTAATCTCAGAAGGCAGAAGCATTCAAAGCAGGGGCTCTGAAGATTACCATTAGGGATGGGCACAGACCAGAAAATGCTGGTTTGGTTCATGAACAGAACTGGACCGGTTCCCGGACCAGTTCACGAACCGATCCACAGCCTGGTTTGCGAATCAGTTTGCAAACTTGTCCAGTTTTTAAAAAGCTCCACACAGAGCTTTGAGTCTCCAAAATGGCAGGTTGTCTCCAGATCACTCTCCTCAATATACCCACCAAGTTTGGTCCACATTGGACTTCAGGGGGGCTGAGTTACAGACCCCTAAAAAAGGTAATTCAGTGCAATGTTTTTCAATGGGATGTCACCTCTGCTTGTTCAGGCTTGACAAAAACTGACCTGGGTGAGCTAGAGGCCTTCAACACACACAATTCCTCCTTGGGGTGACCCTCTACAAGGTCCACATGTTACATGCATGTCAGATTTGGGGGGATCCAAGTAGCAGACCACCAAGCAAGTTGCCTCCAGGAAACTATTTTTGAGGGAGTTGTCCAGTGCTATTCTGAGACACTGCAGTGTGGATCTGGTTAAGCTACAGGCATCAGACTTCCAGAGTACCTCCCCAGGGACCACCCACATGGCTGCAGGTGGCTGTGTTTTTCTGGGACCAGCCACCCAGCCCTGGTGACATGATGACTGATTGGGGCCAAGCCCCCCATCTTACCTGGGAAGGTGACAGGGACAACCAGGCCTGGCAACTGAGTCTCACTGCACAGCTGTGGGAGGGGCATTGGTGGACTAGCTAAGGGAATGTGGGAATTCCCACATATTCCTTGGCTGTGGGAATATGTGGCAGAGGAGAAAGGATGCTTTTTTGGAGGAGCAGAAAGGGTACCCCACAGCCAGGAAAGAGGGCAGTTAGCCAAGCCCCCCAGAAATCTGTAGGTAGTTTGGGTGCCTGAGTGGGAGAGGAGAGAGGATACCCCCTGGGCAGAGACTCAAGCAACTCAGGAAGAAACAGGGTGCTTTTTGGAGGAGCAGAAAGGGGATCCCATAGCCAGCATGCAGAGAAAGGGCAGTTTTCAGAACCCACAAAAGTGAACAGTCCACCCCCAAATCAAATTAAAAACATGTTTTAAAAGAAAAAAAAATCTATCCATGTTTCCACTTCTCACAGCAAAGAAAAAGGCGTGGGGGGGGGAGGGAGAGAAATATAGCTCTGAAAGCAAGGAAAGGAGAAAAAAGAGAGAGGTGGTTCTTTTACTCTGGCAGTTTGTATAGAGGCCAGGTGATTCAACAGGTTTCTCCACCCACCCCAGTAATCCCCCCCCCGCCTCAGTCCACCAAAGATATTCTTTCACGCACAAGGAGGACAAGACTCGCAAAAGCCAGATGCAAACAGAGGACAGGAATGCGCCTCCAGTGATTATATACATTTCCACCCTGCCCCCCTCCTGAGGAAGTCAGATCGATGCCTGTCATTGGAAATCAGACTTGGCTGTCAGCTTCAGACTGTCACTATTGGTCCCTTGATGGCTGGAAATATCCCACCCATACCCAATTTTCAGCACGAAACTCCATGGGTGGAGTTTCTTTGTCAAGAGTGCACAAGAGGGTCCGAACCAGGCAGAAAGTCCGAACATGTGACTTTCGAACTGAACTGTCCGAACCTCAAACATGGTAAAGTCCAGACCAGATTTTAGTTTGGTGTTCGGGTCTGTGCCCATCCCTAATTACCATGAAGGTCAGGCAGATTCATAAGGGATTAGGTGGTCCTTCAGGTATGTGGGTCCCAAGTCAACTTTGAAGAACAAGACCAACTGAAGTTTCCAAGAACACTATTTAGGAGCAGCCAGGTAGAATGCATTGCAGTCATCTAATACAGATGTAACCAGGTTATGTATCATGGTGGCAAGATCTTTTCTGTCCAGGAAAGGACACAGCAGGCTAACCAGCTGAAATTGACCCAGTAGTTCTGCGTCCAAGAGCACCCCTGTTCCTATGGACCAGTTCCTTCAAGGCAAGTGCAATACCATTCAGAACAGGTGACACCTTAAATCCTTGGTCAGATCTTCCACCCACCAGTAGCACTTCTGCCTTGTTGGAATTAGTTTATTAGCTTCAGTTTATTAGCATGCATCAACTTTAAAATTGCCTCCAGGCACTGGTTCAGGATTTCTACTGAGATCATCTGGAATTGCAAGATAGTTGAGTGCCATCTGCATATTGATGATAACCCAACTCCAATATCCAAATGACCTCACCCAGTAGTTCCATGTAGATGTTAGAGCCTAGAGGACAAGATGGAACCTTGTGGGACGCCATAGACAAAAGGCTAACAATCTGAACAGCAGTCTCCCAGGCCCAGCTTCCAAAATCTGACCTCCAGGTAGGACTGGAACCATCTCAGAATAGTACCTCCCAATCCCACTCCAGATAGATAGTCCAAAAGGGTACCATGATTGATGGTATCAAAAGCTACTGCAAGGTCCAGCAGAATCAACAGAGTCACATTCCCTCCATCTGTCTCCTGATGCCAGTCATCCACCAGGTGGACCAAGGCTGTTTCAGTCCTATAACCAGACCTGAAACCAGACTGGAAGGGATACAAGCAATTAGCCTTACCCAGGAGAGCTTGAAGTTTTCTAGCCACTGGCCATTCAATAACGTTGCTCAACCATGGGACATTTAACACTGGCTGATTATGATTAAGGCTGGGATGATCAACCTCTCTCTTAAGAAATCATTATGTACTTTTTGAATTCAGTCAGCCACACCCACCCTCCTTGGGAAGGTTTAAGTAACCACGTGTCAGAAGCTGCCATGTTTTTCTATTGCTAATTTGTATGAACTGCTGAGATAGGGTTGGGTTGAAGCATCCTTGGGACAATTGGTGAGAACCCTGTGAAACCTCTGCTGTGAATGTTCTCCTCCCCCTCCTAGCACCATCTGGACCTGAAGGAAGAAAGTGGCTTTAGAGTTAACACTCTGTGATCACCCTGAACTGTCTCTTGGAATGTTTATGTTAACTGGGAACTGTCTCTTTGGATGTTTATGTTAGAGGGATCTGGGAGAAGGCAGTCCATGCTCTTAGGCTATTCAGGTGTGTTTGTGTGATGTTTCTTTATTCCTAGCAATGCCTCTCTACAGGAGGGGTTCTGTACTTGTAACAAGTCAATAGAGCTTCATCTATATTCTTATAGTGGAAGTATATCTGTATGTTACTTGACAAACCTCACACCGGGAAAAGCAAGTGTCATTCAAACAGGTGGTAGGATTCAAATTTCCAGTGTTCCTGTCCACATTCTCACAATGAAGAAACTGAAAAGTACCTCACACAATTAGAGAAGTCTGCCATCATCCAACCCTGACATGGCTAACACCGAGTCCAAGTCAGAATGGAAGTTAAATTTTTTCCCACAAAGTGCTGCTGAGCAAAATGCTTTGAGTGGGCAACTGAGCAACCCACCTTCTCTTGCAGGTCAGATTCCAACAGGCCTCTGACTACACAGAACAACCCAGCTTGTTTCTTTGCTATCATCACTATCCCAGACTATGCTTTAAACTGAGCTTTCCCCTATATCCTATTGGATTCAGCTCAAATCTTCTTTCTCTCTAGCTGTTTCCCTTGTCTTTTCATTGTCTGCAGCCCCTCTGTAAATCTAGGGCTGCCAGGTCCCTCTTCCATATTGGTGAGGAACTTTTGGGAACTTTTGGGAATGTTCCCTCTAAACTGTGGAGTCTTGTGAGCAAAAATTCTACTTTGTGAGCTACTGACATTAAAGTTGTGAGCTATTGCATAAATTAGTTTGCTCTGGTGCCATTTTTCCTGAACTGAGACAAAAATATGTGAGCTGGAAGCTAAGAAATTGTGAGGTAGGTCACACTAACTCAGCTTAGTGGGAACACTGGTGGTAACATTCCCAATTTAATGATGTCATACAGAAGTGACATCAACACATTGGGGACTGGTGCCTGGCATGCCTGAATTCCACTTGGAATTCAGGTGCAGGAGAGCCCCCCTCCCACTTCTTGTGAGGAAAAAGGACTGGATTGGGGAGGCAACCCTGCCTCCTCAAACTGGCTTCCCTTCCCTGCGTGCCTTGCTGCAACAGACTGTAAGCTGAAATGCCCTCAAAACGAGGTTGGGGAATAGTCAGGTGGGCACCTGGCTCACTAGGGATCTTTTACCTATGTATACAAGATTACATAGAGGTAATGCATAAAGGTAATGCATAAAAATATAGGGACTCTAATTAAGTAAAATCAATTTAAATTTATTAGGAAAAATATAGGCTTCCATAAAAGATAAAATACTCATCAAAACACACATTCAGTCCTAGGAAACATAGATAGATAGATAGATAGGGGAACACATGGGTAGACAAACAGGGTGATATTTACCTATCGTAGTCTTCAAGGAAGGCTCCAATGGTGACAAGCGAGGAAGTGGGAGAAGGGACCAGAAACTGATCAGGAATCAGAGATGGATCTATGCAGTGGAAGTTGGGATACTGCTAGAAGCACACCTGTGGGTAGCTAGTCCACAGATTATAAGGACTCTCTTGAGCCCTCGGGGGATGGGAGGTACTAGGGAGGAGAAAGGGGAGGCTCTGCAGTGACCATAAGGGCCAGACTACTGCAGTAGTCAATAGAAAGTTCATTGGTGACACCTAATTGGGTGCCTGTTCTTGACCAATGGACTTGCCTGGATCCTGGATACCTGAAAGAACTTTCAGGTTGAAACGGACCAGGGGGCGGCTCCAAAGTGACAGTTGGAAAGAAGAATAGAAGTGACTACTGGGTGGGGAACACTCAAGATTAGGGAACTTATCTGAAAAGATGACAATAGAGAGTCTAATTGTGGCCTAGGTAACACCCAGCATGAACAAAGGAACTTGGCTCTGGCTGAAGATGGTCTTCCTCTTCTTCTGTCTTCTTCTGGGCACCAGTCTTTGTCTAGAGTTCCGTTAAACAAAGAAAGTGGCAGTTGGACTATTAACCACTTTTGGGGTGGGTCGGTTGCTTGTGGGCCAAAGGTGACATCTGGTGTGTATGTGAGCCTTCTGCTGGGATGAACTGGAGTCAAGCCTGGCGGGAAGATGGCTACATGTGGTATTAGCCCTCCACGGTGGATGGTCAGCGCTTCATAACCGTTCGCCTGGATAGCTCCTGGCGGCGCAGTCTCTTCCACTCCATGACTGGTATACGAAACAACGGGAAGACGTTCGTGCTGCTGGTAGGCACTCTTGTACTGGTCTAGAGTGCCTATGTAGCTTATGGCTGCTTGTACAGCATAAGTCCCTTGTGCCCCTGGATAGGTTGACCCACACTCTCTGGCCAGACATGTGTGAGTTACTTCTCCAGGTGCTCTGGCAACCAAGCTGGTAACTACGATTTTCAAAAAGGGGGCTTTTTCCTCACAAGACCATGTAGGGAAGGGGAGAAAGAACTGGATCAGGGAGGTGAGCTTGCCTCCTCAATCTGGCCTCCCTTCTCCATGCATCTGGACATGGTTGAATATGCAGAGAAGGGGGAAAGGACTGGATTAGGGAGGCAATTTTGCCTCCTTGATCTGGTTTCCCTTTCCTGTGTGCCCCACTGCAGGAGAGCATGTGGGGAAGAGAAGAAAGGTCTGGATTAGGGAGGTGAGCCTGCCTCTTTGATCTGGTTTCACTTCCCCATGTGCTGCACAGCAGCAGAGCACATAGGGAAAAAGAGAAAGGATTGGATTAGAGAGGTGAGCCTGCCTCCCTAGTCTGGTTTTCAAAAAACGACAATGGGGTAGGGCCATGTGCACCTGAACTCCAAGCAGAATTCAGGTGGGTGGCAAGCAGCCACCCCTCTCCTTCCCTCCTACAATATCTAAAGGTCTCTCCAACTGATGGGGGGGCAGGTATTCCCCACTGATCAGCTGAAGGGCCCTTTAAATCTTGCAGGAGGGTAGGGAGAAGGGTAACCACCAGTGGTCATGCTTGGGGGTGGGGCTTCTCTCACTGGCCAGCTGGCCAGCAGCAGATTAAAGCCCCCCAAGGTGTGGGAACATCTGCCTGGACCTGGGGACTGGTACCCCTATGTAAACCATGGGCCTATCTGCGCTGAAAAGGGGCACCTGGAAGTGATCATTTTAACTGCCAGGTCATATGAACATATGAACATATGAAGCTGCCTTATACTGAATCAGACCTTTGGTCCATCGAAGTCAGTATTGTCTTCTCAGACTGGCAGCAGCTCTCCAGGGTCTCAAGCTGAGGTTTTTCACACCTATTTGCCTGGACCCTTTTTTGGAGATGCCAGGGATTGAACCTGGGACCTTCTGCTTCCCAAACAGATGCTCTACCACTGAGCCACCGTCCCTCCCATTTTGTCTTTCCAGAAGTCAACCAGAGGATTGAGAGGAGCACCAACTATATCTACAGTAAAATCCTCCTAGAGAAATCAGAAAGCCATTCAGATCCATCTGGCTTCAGAAGCAGATCACCTTAATAGATTCCCCACCTCTGCAGACTCATGATATCCTTGTAAGTCAAAACCCAATCAGGTAATGTTCTGTCTAACACAAAGAAAATGCTATCAGTTCCCTCACCCTCAGATCATATTCCTCCTGCCAAGATCACGAGAGTGTGATCTGCACCAGTTATTATCTGAGACAGTCCCATGGTTGCCATGGAGGCTATGAAATCCTGAAGGATTCCTGCAAAGACAGTCCCAACATGAATGTTGAAGTCCCTCAGACAACCAGCCTAAGGGTCCTCAAAACACTTCTGATCCAACTCAGGTAAGGAGATTGTGATGGGTAGTACTTTAACAGAATCCCATTCCTGTCTCTCAATCACAACATTAGGTACAAATCCTAAAAATTGATAGCATCCTGGATAGGGCACCATGTTAGGACAACAGAATCCTTATGGACTATGCAACACCACCTCCCCTCCCACCAGACCTCTGCTGATGAATCACTGAATACCCTGAAGGGCATAGTTGAGAGAGGTTAACTGCTCCCCTCTCCCCTTACTAGTTCTCAGTGATACATGCAAGGTCAGCCCTCTTACTCAGGATTAAATGCTGGATAGTGTAAAAGCTGCCTGTATGAGAAGTAATCCCAAATAGGATAAGAAGTAATTCTTAAGCCTATAGACTCTAAAGAAGTCCCAAATACAGTTCAGTCTGCTGGCTTAGGCACACTACGTATTCTCACAGTAGTGTCCTTGTAAACAGCCAAATAATAGTTTATTATGGGACATTGGGTGTAGAGAATTAGCATATAGCTTGCATGCAGAAAATTAACATCCTGTCCCCTCGGTCAGAAAGCTGGGCAAAAGTAAACAAAGGTAGTCATAAATCTACTGATGTACAGATTCTTTAGTATTTATAATCCTTGTATGATTTTTTTTAAGTGTGGTATGCATTAATCAATATATTTTTCATGAAACTTTATACTTGCAGTTCTGTATTTTTTTCTGCAAAGCTGACTGTACTTGACCACTGACCACAAGTGTTTCATTGAAAATATGATAAACAGCTTAATAAACTGGGCTTTATCCTAGGATCTACTTTTTAAAATTCAGTTTTGATGCTGTTTAATCTCACTTTAGAAGGCTCAGTTATGAGAATAATGTTTTTCAGGAAAAAAATCAAGAAAGAAAATAATTGCTTTGTGACATCATAAAGCAAAGTAACTGTCAACTGCTATGCAAGAAAAGAAAAGAGGTGAAAGAAAATAAAAGAGGTGAATTGTTCCACTTTGGTTTGTTGGACATGCTTTCATGTATCTGTACACTCTCACTTGCCAAACTGACTCAAGGTCATGAACCTAGGCTAGGCCTCTGCATTTTAACTTTCTGACAGCTACCTTTTAACTATTTAAATACAGGGGTGACTGATAATATTCAAATATCAGTTATGCTATTGATTGGCATGAAAATTAAAAGCACACACACTTTTAACTGCATGAAGAAACCTCCTCTGCTGACAGATAGCTGCTCATTAGTATTTTGCCAGGCTGTAAATGTACTGAAATGATTTTCATCCATGCTGGTCTGCTGGAAACCTGTTTTATACTTATTCAAAGTGGCTTCAGAAGAACAACACGGTGGTGACTGACATGGCAAAGTCACCATGGGATAATATTTTATGGAGTAGGGGGGTCATCCATTTTCCATGTGCTGACATGTCATAGGTGTGTGGTGAGATTACAGTGCACCATGTCCTGTTAAATTTATGCTAGTGGTCATCTCCACATCCTCTGGCAATGAATTCCCCAAGTTAATTATGTATTACCTGACAAAGTACTTCCTTTTGTTTCTGCTGAACCTGTTGATGCCAATCAATTTCATTGGATGCCCCCAAGTTCTAGCCTTTCTAGTCAAACCTTTCTGCCAGTCCAAATTTATAAATCTCTATCACATCCCCTCTTGGGCATCTATTTTTCTAAATTAAATCCCCCAATATCCTTGTTGGAATAATAAGGAAACCTTTTATTAATGGTCACTATCACACATGCTAAATAATGTAATTTCAATCTACTTCAGTGACTGTTTGCAAGTGGATCTTGCCGTTTTACACAGAAAAATCCAATTGCAAAGTGCACTGAAAGTGGATTGAAAGTGTGTTATTTAGTGTGTGTGTGAAACTGCTTGTTAGGAAGATGCTCCAGCCTCAGATCACCACCCAAATAATTTTGGTTTCTGTTTTCTATATTATTTTAACCTTTACTATACCAGTTTTTGAGATGGTAACCTGTATACAATACTCTAAAAGCAACAATATCCTAGATTTCCCTATAGAAATAAATATGTTTTTGCTTTCATGTTAAATGCCTCTCAAACAGTGATCCATTGGACTGTTTGAAATAAAGAAATAGAATTTCAAACTGAATTCCCTAACACTTCTTACTTCACATTTGCAGAATCCCCCACTTTAGCAAGTCCTGAAAATGCAGGATAAGAAGTAGAAAATTTTGGGTTTGTGCTTGTTGAGGAAAAATCTGTTGTGGAAAATTTTACATAATGCACAGTTTTAAAAATATCAGTGTGGGGAATTGCACTACTTGTGAAATGGTTTAAAGGAAGCTGATCTTCTAGTGGAACTTTGTTTATGTGGGATGCTTGCTCTCCAACAATTATCTTTTTGGCTTGTATTGACTGTTTTTTTTCCCATAGCTCATCACCTAAAATTCATGTTTGGCTTGTTAATAGAGGGACTATCATGTTTGTCTTCTGCTTGCTGACTTATAAGGGACCTGTTAGCACTGAGAGATATCTTATCAAGTGTTGAATTTTTCTACACTCAAAAGGAAAATGTCTTTTTTTTTGCTTCTCTGTTCCAGTAGTTTTTGGTGCATATTGAAGCCTATTTTACATCAGCACCATATAATCTAGTTAATTTTACAATGCATCCTGTATTTTACAATGCATTTTAAGACTCTATATAGTGTTCCACTGCCACACCTTGAAACATCTTTTTTCTGTTCTCTCCTCCCCCAGTTTTTTATGTTTTTCTTTTGTACTGATCATTGAGGCTGATAAAAATTCTAGGGCACTTAAAAGCTTGCTTACTGTTTTCTGATATTCTCATTGGTCCTAATAAAATCTGTTACATTACTGTTGTTTATATTATGTTTTTGGACTGCTTCATTGTTTTGACTGACTTCTAATCTACTTCTTGCCACCTTTTATTCTGCCTTCACTTTGAGAGGACATGCCTAAAGGAGACACAGTTCCATATTACTTGCTACCTTCTGCAGTTATTAGCTGTCAGTTTCAAGAGTTGCTCTGCAACTTTTCTAGTTCTAAGCATCAGCAATTGGCTTCCACCTAGTGCAAAGCCTACTTCCACCACAGATGGGGCATTCATTTTTGTAGAAAAAGCTCAGCAGGAACTCATTTGCATACTAGGTCACACCCCCTGACACCAAGCCAGCCGGAACTGCGTTCCTGTGCATTCCTGCTAAAAAAAAAAAAGCCCTGTGTGTGTGTATGTGTATATACATACACACATACCTACACATACACCTTTTAATGACACCATTATGGTGATGGAAAGGGGAAAGACATTTTGCTTTGGTATGCTTTTGGGAAAAAAGTGGAAAGGTTTCTGCTGGAATCCCAAAGTTTCCATTGAATCCATAACAATGCCATAATTTAACAAATTAATAGGATTCATTAGGATCTATGTAAATAACATTTCTGTTTATACAAACTTTTCCTGTAGTTTGAAAACAATACTGCATTTTTAGGTTACTTGCCATGTAAACTTAAACTAGGAGTAGGATCAGGCCCCTGGGGTATTTTAGTGTTCAATTACAAGTTAGTGCTTACTCCTAATCACCTTGTTCTCCAAAGGAAATAGATACTGAACAGGAACCATCTGGTAATACATTCTGTACCTCTTAATTACAATGTTTTGAGTGGCACCTAAATAAATTTCATTTACAAGCACATGACTGCTTGTCAAAAGCTTGGTTGATAATTTTATTATTGTAGTATACTTCCCTGCTTAATGATTCAGGTCCACTAAAGTTAGGAATATTTGGTTTTATAGAAAATAAGGTCTTTTTTAAAAAATAAAAAGACTGAAGCTGTTCAATTGTATGCTGTATTTGTTTTTAAATAAATGCATAAGTGGTCTTCCAAAAACAAATTGTATAATATCCATATTCCTTCCCTGAACAGTGCAATACCATGTGTGTGTGTGTGTGTATTTATATATAAAGTCAGACCATAGCCCTGCCTAGCTAAGTAGTCTTTCCACCATGACTGACAGCAGCTTTCTACAGTCTCAGACAGATGTCTTCCCTAGCTGTGCTACCTGAGCGATCCTCTAATTGGAGATGTCATGGCCTGAACCTGACTGACCTCATGCACACAAAGCTTGTGCTTTGCCACTGAGATACAGCCCTACTGATCAGGCTGGGGAACTTCTGAATAGCAACACCTACACCAGAGATTTCTAGCACAGCTGAAGGTGAGTTAAAACAATCCCACCTCTTCCAGAGGCAAGCCTGACAATATTGACTCTCTACTTGGATTGCCCAGCTATTATGATACAGTCCCCAGAAGGAAGATTCTACAGCTTTTCTAGGTGATTTTTTCCATTATCAAATTATTTTTATGCAATCGCTAATCTCACAATGCCATCCTAAGGGCTTCACAAGGTGTAGTCAGAAGGACCACCAACAGATAGACAGATGACCTATAATATAATCTGATCTGCCTATGTTCAAGATTTTGTATAGCACAAAATATCTAGTTTTTAAGTTGTTAATTGTTTATGTTTTATCGTTTTAAATTTGTAACTGAAATTGTTGGTTTTACTATGACTTTTAGCCGCCCTGAGTCTGCTTCTGGAGTGGTTGGGATATAAATCTAAGGCAAATAAATGAGTAAATGAATGGATGTATGATAGATAGATAGATAGATAGCCCTCCTTAGGATGGTACCACAAGCCTGCTGTGTAAGCCACATCTTTGATCTGGCAAATATGTTCTTGATGTTTTAAGTGTGAATGCACATGAAGTTTTCCTATACTGCAGCAGACCACTGGTTGGTAACTTGGTAGTGTCTGATCTGATATCCACCAGATCTCTAGAGTCTTAAGTTACTTGCAGCTTGATATGCCAGGGGCTGATGCCAGAACTTCCTGCATGCAGAGCAAGTGTTCCTGCCAATTAGTAGGGCTTTTTTTGTATCAGGAACTATTTTGCATATCAAGGCATGCTCCCCTGATGTAGCCAATCCTCCAAGAGTTTACAGGGCTTTTTTTGCAGGGCCTACTGTAGGGTTGCCAAGTCCAATTCAAGAAATATCTCGGGACTTTGTGGGCGGAGCCAGGAGACGTTGGGGGTGGAGCCAGGAGACATTGGGGGTGGAGCCAGGAACAAGGGTGTGACAAGCATAATTGAACTCCAAGGGAGTTCTGGCCATCACATTTAAAGGGGCAGCACACCTTTTCAAATGCCTTTCTTCCATAGGAAATAATGAAGGATAGTGGCACCATATTTTGGGGCTCATAGAATTGGACCCCCTTGTCCAATCGTTTTGAAACTTGGGGGTTATTTTGGGAAGGGGCACTAGATGCTATACTAAAAATTTGGTGCCTCTACCTCAAACAATAGCCCCCCCAGAGCCCCCAATACCCATTGATCAATTCCCCATTATTCCCTATGGGAATCGTTCTCCATAGGGAATAATAGAGTGCCCAGTAGACATTTCCCTCCGCCCTCACACTTTCTAAAGCAGGGGGGGGGGAGGGCCTCCAAACCAGGGAATCCCCTGCCCCCTCCCTCTCTCTCACACACAAATACTTACTGGGTCTTGTTCCTGCAGAACTTTACTTGCTCTGAAAACGAAAGCAAAAGAAAGGGAGGGGCTGTTCTCTAAGGAAACTGTTACTGATCCTTTCCGATGAAGCCCTTCCTGTTTCCCGCTTCCTGCTCAGCCTTCAAGGCACACATTTTAAAAACTGTTTGCAGGTTTCTAAACCTGCAGGAGCTTTAAAACGACAGGATGACTGTGGGGGCGGGGCTTCCCCCACTGGCCAGCTGGCTGGGGGTGGGGAGAAGCCTGTCAAAATGGGGGGTCCTCCGCTGGGCCCTGGGGATTGGGAAGCCTAGCCTACTGTAAGCTTCAGGTGTTGGTAGTTTAACCAAAGATTTTTAGTGAATCCTTACCCTCCCCCCCCGGAAGTGATTATGTGATGTCAGCACTCTTCTCTCTCCAAATCCTCCTAGAGGTACCTGGCATATCCAGTGCGAGGGCATGAATATGGGGCTGGGGGGGGGGAGAGGACAGGGGCTACAGTTGCTAGGATTCTGTTATCCTAAACCTTGAGACTTATTGGGCCTTATTTACTAGTGTCATGGATGGAGTGCAGCATTGTCATAGAATAGGGCTTGATGTCACACTGAATTATTATATTAATAATAGTAGTCCCATGCCCCACTAGATATGCACCATATGTTATCTGCGTGCAGTCACAATTATACGTCTTTGAAAAGATGGGCTGTTTGTCAGCCAGAAAATATAAAAATAACTGTGTGATAAATGTAAAATGTTGTGGAACTTGTAGTTCCAATCATTGCCTTCCATCTCTGATTTACCTGTGCAACATCAAGGGGATATATGTGTGCAATTTAGCACACCATCAGCTGTACGAGGAAAAGCGGGTTGGTTGTGATCATATTAGTAGTCCTTTGTTGATTTAATTAGTATACCTGCATCCATAAGAAGTGTTGCAGGGCATAAGAATATGCAGTAGAATTCAAAGCTGTATAGGGAAAATGGGGGGGGGGAGATAACAATTAATCAGTGTCTTAATTGTGAAGATGAAAAATTCTGGGTTACAGCTGTCTGCAAAAGGACTCTGCAGAGTGTTTTGCAGTCTTGGCCTTCAAAGAATGGCTTATTCTTGGCACAGATTTATTTCAATCTTCCCAAGTACCTCATTTCTCTCTACTGAGAAGTAAGTCTTAAGATTGCCAGTATACTATGCTTCTTCAGCCCTTTGCCCTGCTAGCGTAAAGAACCGCTTTCAATTGTGAGAGGTTCTGGAGTTTAAAGCTATCTGGGAATTACACCTCTTCAGTCCATTACCCCACCATTGGGACCCGCACATAAAGGTGGTTTAACACAGGCGCACAGAGGCACCCCATTTCTTAACTATCCAGAGTTCCACAAGGCATTGCTCCAACTCAATGTACTGTTCTAAAGGAAGGACACTAATGAAATTATGAAAGCAGGCCTGGCCTCAGCTTTGGGAAGTTGCTGGAAACCAATCAATTGTTTCATCAAAAGGACACTCTCCCCCCACCCACCCACCCCATTCCTGCATGTCCTGGTAGGTAGATCTGCCTTCCTGCACCTTCCTCTGTCTTCTGAAGTGTTAATTTTACTTCACTGTAAAATACTTTATGGCTTCTTCATTGGCCAAATTTAATTAAGTGTGAAGAGATCTCTCTCTAAAAGAGAAGATATATCTAAGACCTGTAGTCATCTTCTTGAGCCAAGGAAACATTAACTTTGATATCACCCATCAAATACCAGATACATCCAGGATGCGCCCCATTGTGAAACTGATCACACCCTTTGCCCACCTAAGTTGGAATGAAGAGTTGGACACAAGGTATTGCTATAACTAAGGGCCACTTTATTAAGTATAATAATAAGCAGCAAGAGCAACAAGAACTGCAGCCTGGTTAGGGCCAGGGATCTCAACAGACTGCTCCCCTGCCATTAGTGGGTGAGAGAAGCAGCCCCCCAGCCAGAGCTGTGTGGCACAGCTCCTGCCAGGCCAGCCCAGCAAGGAGGCAAGCCCCAGAGGGCCCGACCACCAGACACACATCTCAATGGAAGGCACCCTCTAGTCGAGCCTCCAGGATGGTCTGCATTCTCAAACCCCAGGTCATCAAACCCTAAGGTTGATCCTGCCAGACCCCTAATCCCCCAAAAGCGGGATGCTTTCTGGTCCTCCCCTAGCTGCATAGAGCCATAAACCCATTAACAACCTGCCAAACTAAAGTGACCAACCTATTTAACAGCACCTCCCTATAGCCAAATCCACAATCCACTGACCTGCTATGTAGGGTAGGCAAAAGAACACCCCAGCAAACTGTCAATCAGCTAGGGAGCAAAAAATGCCTACCTGCCCCCCCCCCCCCCCAAACCATGAGGCGACCAGCACTTGCCTGCATAACAAGCAGGGATGGAGAGAGGGCTGATCTCAGCCTGGAGACTGAAGTAGGGGGTGGATGGTGCTGCTGCTATCACAACAAGCCCCACCCCTTCAAAAGTGCACCCAAATGGGCCACGGAAATCCTTCCTTTCCTCCCAGGGAGACAAAGGCGTTCCAGCAACCAAGCAGTGTGCTGCTGGTTGCTAGAAACGAATTGCCCCCCTAAGTTGGAATGAAGAGTCGGACACAAGGTATTGGTATAACTAAGGGCCACTTTATTAAGTATAATAACAAATGGCAACAAGAACTGTGGCCTGGTCAGGGCCGGGTGAGAGACCCAGCCTCCCAGCTGGAGCTGTGTGGCACAGCTCCTGCCAGGCTGTCCTAGCAAGGAGGCAAGCCCCAGGGGGCCCAACCACCAGATGCACATCTCAATGGAAGGCACCCTCTAGTCAAGCCTCCAGGATGGTCTGCATTCTCACACCCCAGGTCATCAAACCCTAAGGTTGATCCTACAAGACCACTAACTCCTCAAAAGGGGGATGCTTTCTGGTCCTCCCCTAGCCACATGGAACCATAAACCCATTAACAACCTGCAACTACTAAGGCCAGGTCCCTACTTAGGGCTTAGTACCCACCGGGAGGCCCAAGGTGACTCACAGCCCTTGTCGGAGATCTCTCAAGAAAAGCATGTTACATTTTTCAGAGAGATGCACCCCATCCCCTCTGTAGAGGTCAGGAAATTTCGTAGAAATATCTGGGTGGGGCAGAAAGTGGCCCAACCCCCCTTCCAATGTCTTCCTAATTTCTTTGTTAGTTTTATAACGGGCCCTCTTTATACCTGCGGGGTCCCAAGCACTACGCAAAACAAGGCGGGGGATCATGGCTGACCAAATTATAGTGGTCCCGGGCCATCTCTCCCTAATGTACCAAAAATCCTCATGGGCCTGCAAGAACAAAGCCTTGCCTTTTACTAGCCCAAGATCATTGCTTCTCAGGTGGATGATTAAAACCTCAGGAGGAAGGCCTGCATTCCCATGAAATAACAATGGCAGCAGGCCAGGCCACTGAAGATCCCGGTGGCCACGCCATTCGACAGTAACATATTGGCTGAGTTCCAGCTGAGAGTTGACCGAAGTTCTCTGAGCCCGATGTGCGGCCCAAAACACATAGCTGTGTCCACAGATGAGAAGTCGGCTCCTCTGGCCAGGAACAACAGCATCTAAAAAGAAAAAAAACTGTCAAACTAGAAGCAAGAACCATAGATCTCAATTACAAACAACGAAGCTAGGAACTGAGCAGAGGGCGAACAGAAGATTGGAGGAATGGAGGAAGAAGGATATCCCATGGCAGCAGCGGTGGAGGCTGCCTAAATTCTAAAGGAGTGGGTACCAAACTGCACTCTGGACAACCCCAGCTTAGCTAAAGCCCGAGAAGTCATGGCCCACAACTGATGCTTTGTCAGTGGGCTGCCATTAAGGTGACAAAACAAAAACCCATCATTGGTTCCCCGAACTGCCAAATAAGCAGCCAGAGCAGAAACTGGGCACAACTCAAGCTCAGAGCATGTGCCCAGATCCAACACGGTCCCTTTGTAATGCTGGTCAGTCTTAGAGCGTCGAACGGTAATGACCGCCTTACCCTCAACTAACCTCAGATCCCGTAGCAACAAAACATTACCAGAGACATCATTTCTGGAGCCTGCCACTAACTCACTAAGGCCCCCAAAAAAGGCAACCAAGGAAGCAGCATGGAACAGTGCGGACTAGAAATAAGATGCACACACTGTGCCCCAAATCCCCTTCAAACCCTTAAGAATCGGAGGGGAAATAGGCTTCCTAGCATCGAGATTAGTCCCAGACTCTCTGGCCCATCCCTCCAGCATCTTTTGAAGCTGAAAGTCTGCTGTTTCCTCCTTGTATCCCAACACCTTGCTAGCAAAAGCCAGAGCAGACAGGCGTCCCCTAATGGATTGCACTGCCAATCCCTTACCTTTTAGAGAAACACAGTAGTGGAGCAAGTGCTCCACCAGGAGGGGCCAAACACTGCAATACCCTACCTCAGCCCTAAAGTCCGTAAACTGCCACAAAGCACGTTCTTTAGACTTCCTGGTGCTAGGTGCAATGGCTAGGCCTATCGCTTTGCAAGCCTCGGCTCTTCAATCAGCCATAGCTCCTGGGGCATTGGCGCCAGCTCGCAATCGGCATCTGGGGCCAACTGACGAAACCTCTCCACCTTTTTTTGCAAACAGCCCATTCCAAGAACATGCTGAAACACTCAAAAGCTGCACATGAGATAGAACAGCCCATTGGCAAAGCTCTGTCCATATAAAATTGCGCCTCAGGAAAATCCTAAAAGCTCAAAATCAGCCGGATGGACAGGTAGAATGTGAAACAGAGACTTAATATCGCATCTAGCCATCTCTGCCCTCTTTCCACAGCATCGTACAACGCCCACAGCCTGATCAAAGTCGGTATACCTAACTGAGCATAAATGCTTAGGAATCCCATCATTAACTGATGCACCCTTGGGGTAGGAAAGGTGGTGAATCAAACGAAATTCACCAGGTGCCTTCTTTGGCACCACTCCCAAGGGGGAAATCCTAAGTTTAGGCACTGGAGGATTAAGAAATGGGCCCAAAATCCTGCCCTCTGCTAACTCCTTGACAATCTTATCCTCAACTACATGCTCTAAACCTTTAACAGAACTAAGGTTCCCAGACTGAAATGGAACCCGGGGACCCTGAAAAGGAATTCTAAAACCAAATGTGAAACCATTTAACAAGTAAACCCTATCAGCCCTTCGTGGGTACATATACAGCCACTGCTCAAGAGGTCCCACCTTTATCAGACTGGGCCCCTTTTCCAGCTTGGTAAGTACTCCCCCCCACACACACCTTGTCTTTTTTGGCGCTTACGTGGCTGGGCTCTGGGGCAGTTACTAAAGGAGTGCGGACCACCACACATGAGGCATTCATGCTTGAACTGACAAGCTTTCCTGCTGCACACTCTTTGGGAGCCAAACTCCCAGCAAAGCAAACGGGGTTGAACTGCCTGCCCCGCAGAACTGCGGGAAGAGGATGATGAAGCAGAAGAAGTAGCCGATGTCCTAGCAACCAAATGACCACTGTCAGAGTGGTCACCCAAATTTGGTCGTGCCAGGGTCATGACCTGAAGCCACAACTGCTGGTGGATGCGATCCCACTGAAGGGAAGGGTACAAAGCGGCCCTCATCCTGAATTGTTCACCATATTGAATCCAGGTGGGCCCACTAAACATCATGTACCCCTTATAAATTATATCCATATAATGGATAAGCACAGCCGCCCACCAAGGCTGTGTACTTGCAACCACGCCAGCATATATAAAAACCCCAGGTAATCAATTGGCCCAAGTCCGGTCTACTTTGTGCTTCTTCAATTTCTCTTTTTCTTTGTCATCTAACTCCTCTTTATCTTTCTTCTCCAACTCACTCCAACATACTCACCTTTTAGGATCTTATCCTTTGTTGCAGGCAACAAATGATCACCTAAAGGTAATGCTACATCCCTGAAAGGCATGGCAGTAAATGGGACTGACCCATATACAGCACCAAACTGAGGGGAACAGCCCCATCCCCCCGAAAAGTGGCATGGCATCCCTTGCTGTCCGGCCACAGGCCAGGGTCCATATGACCAAGCTTGCTGCTGACCCATGCCCATGGAAGGAGAGGTACCTGAAGCCCCAGCAGCAGCACTTGGCACCGCCTGGAAAGCAGGGGCCCAAGGACCCCATGGCCAAGCCATGCCCTTGTATGCCTCTGTAGTGCCCCCAGCCTTACTGCCGGATCTAATCGGCATCAGTGCTGACCCTGCTCTGGCATCCGCTGGAAACAAAGCTGCACCTCCATCTGCACCGCTGGTGTCTTTGACTCCTCCAGCGCCGAGTCCTGCAGACCTGCCCTCAGGGACGGACAGCCTAGTTAATATATCAGTCTGCAATGCCACCTTAGAGGTTTTTCCCAAGCCCAAGCCTGACCTCTGCGAGGAAGGAATGCCCGCCACCGTTTCCAATGCCGAAAGCCTTTGCAGAATAGCTGTATTAACCCCCTCATCGCCCTCATCATCGGAAGAAGATGAAAGGGGGGCTGGCCTTTTTGATGGGGCCTTAGGGGCCTTGGGTGTCGGCTGCTTGCCAGACCAGGCATTTTGCAAACTGAGATAACAATAAAAATGAACAAAATGCCCTTAAAAATTGGTTGCCCTTAAATTCGCTGAAACTGACCGGAAATGGCTGCTGTCCTAAAATGGCTGCTGCCGGGCACCACTTAAAATGGCTGCCTACACCTTCACAAAGAACAACCACCAGAAGCTGATACTGGATGCCCATATGAAGCTGCCTTATTCTGAAACAGACCCCCAAAATGGCCTCCGTTCCATTGCCTCCAAAATGGTTGCTGTCCTTATGTAGAAGAAGCAAATATGGCTGACCCTGCCTGAAGCAGCCCAGAATACAAAATTCTTTGGCCCTGAACAAAATCCCCTTTCCCTTCGCCAAATTGAAAGGGAAAGGTGCACAGAGAAACACCACCACCCTGAGTACCCAATGCCACCAGTCCAACATAGCAAAACAGCCATCCATGGGGCCTTATCAGGGGCCCGATCACAGCAGCTAAACTTAATACAAGCCCCTACAGCCTCCGCCCAGGCCACTCTTCAGGAGCGTGCCTTATCTAAGCTCTGATCACACAGCAGATTTCAGTTATTGAGAGTTTCCCTCTTGAAATGGACCTTGGCATTTATAGGTCAAAAGATCTAATCTGTTTTATCCCTTCTGCCAATTCTAAGCTAAATTCATCATCATATTAAGAGAAGCAGCTGGGGTAGTTCTAATCCAAAATTTTATTTTTTTTGTCAGAGGTGAGTAAAAATTTTTTGTCACTGGTGAGTAAAAATGCATTTTGCACATGCTCAAAGGCATGCATTCTTTTGCACAGGCAAGTTTTAACAAGCTAGTTTACAATTAAGAAAAGGTGATGGGACACAGCAGATGAGAAAGAATGCAACACTGAAGGGATAAAAGCTGCCTATTTCCCTTTACATCTCTGTAATGAAAACGGCTTTTTAAAAGTGAAAATTAGGCATTCAGAAGGAGACCACAACATATTTGGGTGGAAACATTTCCCTCATATGTTCCCTAGCTATCGGTCTTACCCATCCCCAAACACCAATATGATGACTATTTTTAAAGCTATTCTTTTTTTAATATAAAATATACTATTCATAGATGAACACATGGCCATTTTTTTAAAAAGGCAGGGGGACTGTGAGATTTCTCTTAGGAGAACAATTGCTTAGACCGGATACCAGTTGTCAGCTAATGTAAGCTGGTTCAACCATTGACTACCGTTGGATATATGGAAGTAGCTGCAGATAGAGAGGAAGCCTCCATCCTAACTTGAGAGTAAATTCCATTGAACTCAGACCATTGAACATACACACATTGGTCTGGTCTGACAACAGACTTTCTCATTCACAGTGACCTTCTCTCTCACTCTTGTACAGTTGTGATGCTACCGTTGGATCTATGCTCATGTCACCATAGCTCTACTGATGAAGAAATACCTTCTGTTTCTCCACAGAAATAATTGGCAGGGCACAGAGCTGGCTTCCTGAGCCTGTTATCAGGTGTTGACATGGATTCATAGACCTGGCACCAACAAGCTCTGGCTGACAGAAAGCACTGATTTGGGTGTTCTGTTTTTCTTGCTCAGTAAACATGGGCAGCAGGCATGTTAGGTTCTCTTGAATGGAAAAGGATTCTGTGATAGGCATGTTCCATGCTGAACTCTTGTAAAACACAAATAACAACATGAGCTGTCATGTCAGTTGATGAGTTTCTTTGAAGGAGATAACCCTGCAACATAGTGCCAGTTCCAGGTGTGGAAGGTATCTCGTCCTCCCTACAACCGGCTGCCCCATGCCTCCCTTTCTACTGAACCACTTGCATGCCCCCCCTTTCCCCTGCTCATAAGCCATCTCTCTACCTGTGCTGGCAGGCAGCTATACCATATTCATGCCCATTCCCCAACAGAACAGGCTGGTGCATATAGCTGGTAGTGTAGTTATGGCCATCAGGATTGCTGCAGTTGTATACCATCAAAATGCACTTCCTCATCACAGCTAGGAAGCTGGGAGCAAGGATAGTGGAGTGCTTGCAAGCAAATGGGCACAAGGGCAGGTGGCAAGGGAGGCAGGTGAGTGGGGGGTTTGACAATGGGCCCACAAGGCCGAGTCCCCGATGGCTGCCCCAGCGCAGGGCATGCTGGCCTGGCCCTGCTGCAACAGCCTTTTTAAAGGTTCGTGTAGATTTTGGATAACAGATTTCTGGGCCTTAGCATTCCACCAGTAACACTGTTTCCACAGTCTCCCACATAGTAACTTTTTTTGCCATATCCCCTTTCTTACTTATTCTCTACAATATTTTATCTGTTTTTTCCTCATAGGTCATCTTTTTAACTGAAGTATGAAAAGATCCTCACTGCACTAAACCCTTTCCAGTTTCCCGTCACCTCTAGTGAGAAGATTAGCAGTAGATCACCTGCTTCGCATGAAGAAGGTCCTCAGCAATCTGAGATATATTTACTTAAAGGACTGCCTAGCAAGTATTGCTTTTTAATACTTTTAATTCTTAGAGCCCACTGTTATTTTATTCGTTATTTAATTTATATGTGTGCGTGTGCGTGTGTGCCTGGAAGTCA
Organism: Heteronotia binoei; assembly: GCF_032191835.1. NCBI lineage: Eukaryota > Metazoa > Chordata > Lepidosauria > Squamata > Gekkonidae > Heteronotia > Heteronotia binoei. Next base: position 48,471,643 of record NC_083228.1, on the reverse strand, counting down.
TGGTGATGTCTGGTGACCCCTACTGGGGAATGGAGGACATTCAAAGAAATAGCATGATACAGCTTGCCTCTGCCTTCTAGTCCTGGTATTTCAAGGAGGTCTCCCATCCAAGCATTTGCCATGGTTAGCCTTGCTTAGCTTGTGAGATCTGATGAGATTGTGCTTGCCTGGGCTATTTAGGTCAGGGCTGATGACAAGTATTGTCAAATAACCCTGCCTAAGACCTCGGAATGCAGCTCCCAGTCAAAGAAGACAACACTGGGTTCAATGAACTTAGGATCCGTCTCAGCAAAGAGCCACATCATGAATGTTTGTACCCCAAATCAGGCTGTCACTTTCAAAGAAAGCTTTCCTGAGGCCCAGTGAAGTGGGTTTTTTTTTAATCCTCTCTTGAGTTGTCATACATTTTTTTCTTTGCTTCTTACAGTGCTTTCTACTGTACAATCTGAAATGTCATCAGTCTTTTGTTTGTGCCATAGTGCTCCATTGTTGTCTCCTGACATGCCGATTGATGTTCAAAAGTGAAAGTGATTCTTTATTTCCTTCTTTGTACACAGACATGTGTGCGTGCGTGTGTGTGTGTTCATGCCCAAAGCCTTGATATTATTGCAAAGTGTCTCTGTTCATTACTGTACCAGATATAGGCTCCCGTAGAGATGAAATCCAGTATGTAGACAATTTTCTCTTGGTTAACTGCAGGAACCAATCAATATTTTAAAGAGGCCAGGTGACTCAATGAATTAGTCTGCTGGCTTTTCACCTCTGGATCTAAGGCCTGCCATTACTTACAAGGAGAGATGGGAGATGAGCCCACAGAGTCAGTTTCTGAATCCAGGCTGGAACATCTCCAGCGTTGGAAAGCAGGGGTTATTTTCCCCTTTCCTCCCTCTCTCTTTTTTTTGGCTGCACAGTTTCAGTTCCCAGCCGATTCGTAGTCAAAAGTGAAAACTATTTTGGGAGCCTCATCTGACTCTCTGGTGGAAATTAGTCTGCATTACAAAATCAACACATAATTTGGCACAATTGAGCGGGATTGGCAGGGGCTGCTAAAGAGAAGCCCAGAACTGAAATGACTGGGGCAATGCAGGTTCAGGATAGAGAGCTGCTGCTCGGTGAAGAGACACGCAGATCAGTTTATCCACGTTCAGGCCAAGGTTACAAGCTGTAATTTCAAACAAATCTCAGACAAGGAGAGCTTTCCAGAATGGTATCTACATCTATCAGTATAAGATGTTATATAGTTCTATTTTGATAAATACAGGAGCTTTTCAGAATTTAAGCCAGCTCTGTGCTTTTACTTTTTCCTTGCCAGTGTTGCTCCTGGGGCAAGGGATGACAGTGTTGCTAAAATTTCTCTATTCTAATAGAATATGTGCCTTTCAATTGTTTGGCAGCCCTTTCAAGGACAGCCTGGAAGAACTCAGGACTTAAGTTACATATGCACATATGGAAATGAGAGAACCTCTTTAACACCCTGCACAGCAGGTGGTCATGATCAGCATCGCAAAAAAATGTGTTTGTTTCACAAGCCCTGAAAAGAATCCAAGAGCCTTTGCACAAGGCTCTCTCCCTTTGCAGTGCACTCCTTGAAGCAACCCACAAGCACAAACCCCCACTGGGTTGTTTGTCCGTATGTGGAATGCCAGCTCAGACTCTGAACCATTATGAGAAAAACACAGAACAATACTAACCGTATGTCTATACATTCCCGTTTTCTTCTTAGAGCCCACTATTATTTTATAGCAGGATTCTATAGTTTTTAGTCATTTAATGAGATGTATATCACACTGTTCTTTGCAGCATAACCTTGCATTCTTGGCCTTTATTGTCAAGTGCAGGCACTAACAGTTTTGCATGTTTCTTGTTCATGTGTTACTGATTTGCTTTGCTAATAATAAAAGAAAGACGATTTTTACACACCAAATTTCACGGTTTAAAAATATAAGGGAAGAAACTGCAATATTTTTGTAAGAGGGCTCTGACAGTCTCACTATACACATTTACTTAAAAAGTAAGCATACTTAGTTCAAAGGCACCTACTTGCTGGTAAGTACGTGTAGGACTGCAGCCTCTCATTGACAATATAATTAAACCATGCCATCCAAATACACAGAGAGAGAGAGTCAGGCTTGTTCAAAAGCCTCAGGTATACTATCCTCTCCATTTAACCACCTAATCAGACAACAAGAAACCTACAATGTATAAAGCACAATTTAATTGCTGCCACTGATAGTTAAAGGGCGCGCTTGCTTTACTTAGAAGATTAAAAGCAAATGCTCTCTTTTTAAAACTGAAGTCATGCTGTGTTTTGCACCTTTTGACACATATTAACTTAGGTCATTAAAAAAAAGGCTAATTAAAAAGAAGAATGTAAAACAAAAGAGCCATTTGTCTATTCCAGAGCGTCCTTTCTTCATGTGCTCTGACTGGAGGCAGTCTGTGTTTAAACCTTGGGTACAGAAAGCAGGGGAGGCCACCAGGGCATGCTTGGAGCCTGTCATGCCGTTTGGCTAGACTGTGGTCCGGCTCATTATGCACCTCATAAAGAAGAGAAGTCACTGTCATCAAAATTAGCTGAGGCTAGAATTTACATTCATGGAAATGTTGGTTTCCCACCATCCTCTGGGGCTGGACGATAAATGAAACCTTTTACCATCTGCAGTTAAAGTAAGCGAAGTTTAAGGAAGGCATAGCTCTCCATCAGGACCTTTCAGAATTTACACTGCCACATCAGTGAAATTTTGAAGCCAATCAGATTATTACACAGATAGCAAACAATGCCTGCTAAATTTCTCATGCACAAAGCACTGGAAACAATAAAGATGCAGCTATTTACCAAAAGTGATTATTTCTATTTCTCTCAAGGAGTGCTTATTTGTCTAAAAATGTCTTTTTTGTGTGTGTGTGTGGGAAAAAAATCCACTATAGACCAGGATTGCTTCTACATAATTTCTGATTTTTCTTTTGCACCCAAACTCTCTCTTGGCTTCAGTACTGATTTTAAAATATTATTACTATTATAGATTTTATTAGAAATGTTGAACTGCATATTATTAATTTTTTTTAAAAATCACAAAACATCAAGGCTGAGGATTTAATGAAAGATACCTATTCCACTTCACAAAGTGTGAGGATTCAAAGCATTCCAGAATGTTGCTCAATATTTTCACCAGTGAATGGGTGTTTCATAGGTTCTTTGGAGAGTCAAGGTGTCTTAGAACTGGGTAATCACACCTATGATTTAATATGAGTCTATCTACTAAGCCTCTCTGTATGTTTGGGACTGTTGGACGATGCACAAAGAAGATAGGGTTTTGAGAGGTTTGTCATAAGCACTGTATATGACATCCTCGCCCTCTGGCCTCATCATCTGGATAACAATTTTTCCCACTCTCTTTGAAGTATCTAGACATCCTCTCTCCCCTAAAGCACCTGTTCAGGCTACCAGGGCTGGAAGCAGTGATTACCAGGACAAGGGATGCCACAAGATGATGAACTGAGGTGTCAGATCAAAGTTTACCATACAGAAACAATTGAATAAGAGAGCCCCTATGGAACAGAGTGCTAAGCTGCAGTACTGCAGTCCAAGCCCTGCTCATAACCTGAGTTCGATCCCGGTGGAAGCTGGATTCAGGTGGCTGGCTCAAGGTTGACTCAGCCTTCCATCTTTCTGAGGTTGGTAAAATGGGTATGCAGCTTGCTGGGGGGAAAGTGTAGATGGCTGAGGAAGGCAATAGCAAACCATAAAAAGTGCTGTGAAAACATCGTGATGCGATGTCACCGCATGGGCCAGTAATGACTCAGTGTTTGCACAGGGGACTACCTTTACCTTTTTTTAACCAATTGAATAACAGGTGTATGTACAGTTACCAACCTTCAGGTGGGGCCTGGAGATTTCTTGAAAACGCAACTGATCTCCAGACTCCAGAGTTCAGTTCCCATGAAAATGTTGACTCTGGAGGGCTGCACTACTGAGGTTCCACCCCTCCCTCCCCAGGCTCCACTCCCCAAATCTGCTGGAATCTCTCAACCTGTAGCTGGCAGCCATAAGTATGTTATTTATGTGTAAAAAGTATACCTCAAAATGTAGTCGATGGCACCTCAAACTCAAGATTTAAGAGACATTTTAAAAAACCAAAATATGTGAGTATTTATGAATTTCCACAGATGTGTTCATGATTTTTACAGCAGTGACTATTCAGTTGCCACTCCTGGATCATAAGCAAATCTCCAAGGCACTTTCAGATGGCCCGTGAAACCACAGGCAAAAATAACAAAAAAGTACATTTCATTTCCAGGGGAGGGGGGGGGGAATGTAATAAATGCAATTCCATCTTCACTCCAACACAATTATATTGAACACACCAAGGAAAGGGAAAGGGTAGAGCTGCCATGTTAAGCGGATAGGTGCTGTTTTGCACATACTCCACATCACAAGACATTGAAATCTAAAACCAAATCATGTCTTTGTTATGGAGTATATGCAACCTTAGCAGTGCTTGTTCTCTACTGAGAAACATTTCTCCTTTTCTTTCATTCCTCATCCCCTCATTACATTAAGCAGCACATCTGTGCTCTGTCAGTACGCAGGAGAGATTTGATTCAGAAGCACTTCCAGAACTTCTCACATGTAGCATAAGAAAACATTTTAATCCCAACATCTTTCATGGAGCTCAGTGTGGCACACATATTTTTCTTCCTCTCCCCTGTTTAATACTCATGAGCCTCCAATGAATGTGTGAGATCAATTTGGCTGTCATGAAATGGCTGCCCCAAGATCACCCAGTGAACTTGTTGGCTAGCTGGAATTTGAATCCAGGTCAACCCAGTTGGACACTAATGCCCAGTTATGTTTGCTGTTATTAAGAAGAAATTAATCTGAACATTTGGTGTTGTAGCCTTATTCTCATCAGTAAGACAGAGTGTCTTGTAGATGTTATATAAGACTGAACCACTGAATGTGTGGAAGTGGGAGGGCCAAAAGATGCTTTCATCATGCTGACCATATAGTAGGCCGCAACAAAATTTAGGCTTCTGGGCCTGGGGATAAATAGATATTAAATGTATCAGGGTGTGTGAAGTGTGTGAAATGTGTGAAATATTTCTGCCACCGCTTACTGCTAGCTATGCAATTAAGAAATAGAAAAGGGAAGTTAACCTTATGCTTGCTTGCAGGCACATAGCTTCAGCAGAAAGGGGAACTAACAATTGCTAAAGCTTGCTGGAACAGAGTATTAAGTACACACATCCCTGAAACTTCCGGAGAAGCCCAAAGACACAAAGAAAGC